>NC_079451.1:22387425-22657425 GCF_903798145.1 Danio aesculapii | reverse complement strand
CTTAGCGGGCTGTATGACTGCATTAACAAGGCCTCTCTCTGCCTGAACAATTCCTCGCCTCTAAATGATCTAATTAAAGTCTCATCAGTCGTGTGTCTCGGGCCGAGCCCTGCGCTGCTGCATTCAGACACTTTCACACATAACGGCGTTCCCTGCTGCGCCAGCGCTCCCCTCGGCCTCAATGATCACACCAGGCCTTCTGATACACCAGCACTATAGACAGAGGCTGGGATACTTGTGGAGGGTTACATGTTGAGCACGGCTGCATGACGGGGGCAACAAAATTAACCTATAGGGGTTGAACAGCCATAGATATGAAAATGAGTTAAAGGAGACATACCATACAGTGCTATATATGGGGTTTCTAGCGCATCTACCAACCCAGAAAATGTAAGAAAGGACAAGCAAGTCTTTCTCTGCTGTTTCTGGTGTGTCAGAATCAAGGTTATTATAGTTTAGCATTTTTAAATATGTTTTATTTCAATACTATTTTTTTACATTTGCTGTAAATTTCAGTTTAGTTTTAGTTTAATTAACGGTTTTGTTAGTTTTAGTTTCTATATTTAGTTTCAGTTTTAGTAATTGTAATTTAATAAGAGTATACAGACCACACCCAGTATCAACCAGAACAAATTTAAAGTGTTTACACAGCATACATTAACCCTCAGTAATGAAAATAAAATAATTGTTTGCACAGACACTGAATGCAAAACCACACAAACGCAACTTAAAATGAATGAAAGTAAGAATTATGAAGTATTAAGACTTCAGAATAAAATTAAGAACATATTAAAGATCATGTAGGTCAGCGTTTCTCAACCACATTCCTGGAGGACCACCAACACTGCATGTTTTGGATGTCTCCTTTGTCTGTTACACTCATTGCAGGTCTTTCAGTCTCTGCTAATGAGCTGATGATATGAATCAGGTGTGTACAGGAAAATGTACAGAGTTGTTGGTCCTCCAGGAACGTGGTTGAGAAACACTGATGTAGGTCATTAAATATGCATTGTTTACATTGTTTGACAAAAAAAGAAAATGTGTAAGACTTTAAAAGTTCAACTACTGTTATTTTTCCAAACAGCTGCATGGCAGATTTTCTGCAACAGAATTAGTGCTTATTAATTGTGAAAACTAATTTAGCTTATTATCGTTTCATTTTAGTTTCATTTCATTAGTTTCAGTTACTTTAATTTTTTAATTTATTGTGATTTTTTATTTTTATGTCATTTCAGTAAACAAGCATTTTTAGATTGATAGTTTTAGTGTTAGTTTTAGTTTTCGTTTAACAAAATAACATTGGTCACAACATAGTGCATAAAAGGCTCCGCCCTCTTCTAGAAAGGAAAAGCTTATTTGCATTTAAAGGGACACACACACAAAAGTATGTTTTTGCTTACACCTAAACATGGGTATGATAAATAGGTGATTTTGAGATGAAAATTCAATGGCATAATCTGTAAGCACCACATATTTATTTTATAAAAAGAGGCGTAATATGTCCAGGTAATAAGGAAAAAGTTACAATTACACACGATTATCTAAATAAGTGCGGTGAAAAATTTTTAAAAAATGAAGGAAAGAACGTCTTCTTTAGTAATGTGTAAACATCTATACGCTTTGGACCTGAGTGGAACAGACAGATTTTGGTGGCGGGTCATCGTCTATCAGCAGCTGTAAGATTGATATGGTGTGTGTCAGTATGGAGGGGCATCAGCGCTTTAAGGCGGTGGGTGATGGTGGCCGTCTGATGGGGGAGATTGCATTGGTGCTGGGGGCTGGGCCACGCTGGTTAATATGGGGCAGTGGGGGAAAGTGATGTTGTAGGAAGGAGGGACGGGGCCTTCAAACGGCCTGCAGGTTGCTTCAGGTCGGTCAGTGGGAGATGAGTGGGTAATTGCCACTTCACCATGCCCAGTGTGTTCATTCAACCCTTCAAACGACAGAACCGGCATCTGAGCCTTTTATGCTTTCATTTCTTCATAGGACATAATTGAGAGTCAAAATGTGATTCGAAGTGTGTACATTTAAATATTAAAAAATAAATATGTAATAACACAAATAAATCAATGAATAAATAAATAATATATAGCATACAAATAAAATACAATGGGGTACAAAAACATTTTAAAACCAATATTTTAATAGAATTATTATTATTATTATTATTATTATTATTATTATTATTATTATTATTATTATTATTATTAATAATAATAACAGCAATGATAATTAAAATTATAACAACAACAGCATTATTATTATTATTATTATTATTAGTAGTAGTAGTAGTAATAATAATAATAACAACAATAATTAAAATTATAACAACAATAGCATTATTATTATTATTATTATTATTATTATTATTATTATTATATTATTATTATTATTATTATCATTATTATTAGTAGTAGTAGTAATAGTGGTGGTAGTATTATTATCATTAATAATAATAATAATAATAATAATAATAATAATAATAATAATAATAATAATAATTATTATTATTATTATTATTATTATTATTATTGTTGTTGTTATTATTTTTATTATTTGCAAATACTATATATTTATTTTTAACTCATCCATTTAAATAATAATACAAAATTTAATACGTATTACAGTAATATAGATTAATATACAATAATAATTTGTTTTATTGTAGTGCATTTATTCAAATGCATTGTTGTGTGTACATTTAGATTCCATATAATACGCTTTACATATTTAGGTCTTAACATACCGCAATAAAAATACAAAATTAGAGTTTCATTTCATTCTTTATAACACTGCCATAAAAAAAAACAGTTCTATACGCTTAGAATTCACCTCATCAGCACTTATTAAAAAAAGAACAGTACAATTAGGCCTTGTGCCATCTAATTAGCCTAGAGCAATTTAAAGACAATGAGTAAATGAAATGCTTTGCAATCAGCACACATTAATTCTGCATCGCACATAGTGAGGGCTGCACTGACTCATCACACATGATCACAAATGAGAAACCCAGTGTCTTATAAACTGACACAATAATCACAACACACACACAACACTCTTGACTGTCAGACTGCTATCTGTGTGTGGGTGGGTTTTGTGAGACATTGAGGTGAGGTAAACACAGGAACTGTAAGTGTTGTGTGGGTTTACGGCTGAGTGACGGGGGTATGACCCACTGAAATACACTCCTCTAAAGAAACTTCATCTGTCAGTCATATCAGTGCTTTAACAGCTCTGTGCTGGACAGCCTGGGGTACCGGGAGAGGATAATACTCTGTTTGTAAGTGTGTTTGTAAGTTTGTGTGTGTGTGCACAGTAGAGAGACTGTTGTGTATGTTATATATGTTGTGTAGAGACCACATTAGAAGCTTAAATATACAATCGTTCATGCCTTACGATATAGCATAATAGCTGGCCTGCATCACATAATCTGCAGGTTCAGTTCCTCACATTGAAGAAAAACATCTGCTAACATAAAAAACATGTCTAACAACAACGGGCAGATCTGTGGGGATATCGCTGATAGATTAGCACTCTGCATCAAACTAAGCAGGTCATTTCTACACTATTTTTGGATGAGAAATTAGTAGATGCGTACTGATGTGGCTGGTGGTAACAAACCTCTGGACAGAAATACATTTATAATACTTTGTTTCAGTGCCTGTGACCTATTTTACAGCAAATTACACAATTGCTTTTGTACATACTGACACTCATGCTAATTAGACTTGCGCTGTTGTGTTGTTGTGCGCTTACGAAGAAACAGATGTGGCAGAAAATGTGTCATTGGGAATTTGTTAAGACTTCACATTAGTACATTTGTATCAATGGGCCTGGAGCTTAAAAGTATCCGTGAAATCAAAATTGACAAATATTTAAATGTATTTGCTCTTGGGTTGTCACAATACTGGAATTTGGTACCAATCGATACTGAGGTTTTTAAAAACATCCGTTTCCCACTAACATCCGAGCGCTGTTGAGCACGTTCTTAATCAGCGCAGATTTGCCATTGCGTGAAGGTCATCAGTTCACCAAACTCACCGCTGTTTACTGAGTGTAACCACAGATGCAGGGACACTGCAACGTTTTAAAGTCACATCGATCAGCTAGTTTGTCTATAAACTGACATACAGGCAATCTGCTGATGAATTGTAGCTTTAAAACACTCCAGTGTCCCTGTATCTGTGTTTACACTCAGTTAATAGCTGTGAACTGATTACCTTCATGGCCAATCATAGTCATTTCTGTTTCATACGTGAACACAACATCAAATGAGCAGGAGCGCCCAAATGTTCGCGGGAAATGGACACTTCAGTATCGATTAGTACCGAATTCCAGTATCGTGACAATCCTAATTTGCTCTAATAATATTTCACCCTATTAACTCCTCCATTTTACAATGAACTTATTTTTGTCTACTGATGGGAAGGTTGGCCAATCTGACCCCCACGTGTGATTAACCAATTGCAAACCCCAACGAGCTAATCAAATTCGCAATGGATAAATCCTGGCCTACCTTTATTTGTCTTGTTAGACCTTTTTACTTTAAATAAACATCAAAAAATTAAAAAAAGGAATTGAAGAAAAAGCCAATGTTGTTGAATCTTCCAAAAGGCTGAACACGTTGACGTATCTAGAGCAGTTTGAATGTGCCATTAATGCATCTGTATCTATAAATGAACTGCATTTGATTGTGTGGAAGTGTTTGGTTTCCTGGCTCTAGTATAAGAATTTAAAACTTACTCTCACCTATGCCGGCTCCTGCCATTCATAGATTACTATTATCAAGCCTCTCAAAGCCAACAGCTCCACATTGCACCAAATTTAGCCTCTCCAGCCTCCCTCAGGGCTCATACTAGAACAGTCTGTCGCTCAAAGTCTTCCCTGCCTTCCACATCTACGTTCTCCCGCTCAAGCGCACCAGTCCACATGAGCTGACAGAAGGTAATGATAGGGATATCACATCCTTTGGATGTGTGTGCGTAAAGTGTTTGTTCCCAATAAGTGAAGATAATCAGGACAGAGAGGATGATGCTCTTAGCCTTGCGAGGGCAAATGTCCGCAATCGGGTTGCAGCATCACTACTGGCCCGCTTTCTGACATAAAGAAATAAGGACGTTCTCGGTGCGCCAGCTGTGCGGGCATCAGGCCCCTGCCAAATTCCAGACCCTGCCCTGCAACCAAATCAGCCTGGCCGGCTGGAAAAGCACAGTCTGTGGGCTCAGCATGGTCTGTCTATGCAAAAAAACCTGCCGTCTGCATGCAGCAGCGCAGAACTGGAGAAGCCAAGAGCTCAGTATGACTGGTGCCTTCATGCACAAGTGAAGCCTAGTAAGGAAATTGGGCACAAATTGCGCAGCCCAGTAAGGAAATTGGTCACAAATTACCAAAACAAAGCAGTCAGAGAGAAAGCCAGTGCAGGCAAATCGCGGCCTGTGGCCATGGCCCAATGCACGGTACAGAGCGCTGATTGAGCCACATCATTCAAAACGACATGTTACTGTTGCATTGTTATGACAGTCGGGCAGCTGCGGGATTGGTGCGGTTGCAAGAGCCCATATACAGCCATTAAAAGGTCAGCAGGTGCTGGACAAGGCAGACGCACAAGCATCCCAGCAGAGGCGTTCTCTGGGATTGCGGGCAGTGGGCTGCAAGCGCTTGTGATGAGGGACATGCTGAATGCTGGAAGCAGTCCAGACTCTATTGCCGAGCCACTCAATCACAGGCTCAATCGAAGACCCTTGCTTCAACAGCGTCTGCCAGGCCCGTGGATCTACACGTTCACAGCACTCGTATTTACAGCACTCTGCAGGGAGCACTTCAGACTATCCGCTCTGATGCTACGCTACACTGCTGTTTACCAGACGGACACCACTGGGGTTCATATGGTTGCTGAGAGAAATGTGCAACATTTCTTTCACACAAATGCCACTTGGTTTGATATTTTATTCATACCTTAAATGGGGCTTAGTTGTCCAAGTGCATTTTGCATCCAACGTATGTATACATCCCCTAATTATGTGAATATCTGTCATGGACGTGCCAAGCAGCAGCCTTCTGGGAGAAATCGTCATTTATTGAAGTGTCAGCAAAGTGTCCCTGGTGCTCTGTATGGGAAAACGAAAGAGCACAGGCCTCCAGCTGTCCCTCTGCCCACAAGTGGTTGTGGCAGACTGGGAAACACACGAGTGGAGGAGGAGAAGTATGGGAAGAGTCCTCCAAAGTCAGCAGCATGTAAAATCTTCCCCCCTGCCTGGCTGGGGTCCAAACACACAACGCTCATTCTGCCTCCGATTCGGCGCAGGGACTTCCACCAATCCTCTGCGGGTTGCTCTGATGCCTAAAGATGTCATTTAGTTGAGGATGGCGAGCAACCAGGGAGAGAAGAACAGAGGGATTGGAGGGGAGGGAAGAGCGGTGGCAGGGGAAAACTGTGGAAGAAGCCGAGGAGGGATTTGCGCTACTGTGCCTTCTGTTGCTGCTGGAGAGGAGGTGGAAAAGGCACAACGATGACCTTTCTGTCTCTATGCGCACAAAAAAAGAGAAACCTCTCAGCAATTAAGAGGAGTTAATGCCCTAATTATGTGTGTCGTTTTAGGCAGCGCCAGAGGGGATCTCCTAAATAGTAAGAGAGGGTCGGGGGAGGGAGATGAGGGTGAGATGAGGGGGATGGAGGGTAGCTAACCCAGCTGTTTCATTCCCAGACCCAACCTGGAGGGGTGTGCTATGGCCAGTAGTTTGGGTTTTTAAGCAGTTAAGGTAGATTGGACAGTTGGACAACTCCTGAATGAGCCACAGAAGGTTATTTCAGGTGAAGCAGCATGCTCTCAATCCTTGAAGTGTGTGTTGAGTACGAGAGGAAGGTGTGCGCAGTGATACACATCACTAGCACTATCAAGCAAGGCCTGCCAGTCAGTTATGACACTATAATGAGGCTGTCATGATATTCAAATGGCTCCGTTTTGAAGAGCGTGACTGACTACAGTGCACAGTTTCTCCTTCACGATGAAGAGGCTAAAGTCTTCTTTTGAGTGACATTCCATACTTGGAAGTTGGAACAAATTTGTATGTCACTGTATCAGAAATTTATTTTAGAAGATTAAATTGCACAGACAATGAATGAAATATATTATAAATTCTGCTAATACTACTGCAGTATTTATTACAGTGTAGTTATATTAAGGTTTAAAATTGTGCATTACAGGCTTATAGTAGTATTTTATACTTTCTAAAGTATTTTATGAATTTTGGGTAACACTTTAGTGTAAGTTTCAATTCCCACTATTAATTACTGGCTTATTACCTGCTTATTATTACCTAGGGGTGCCACGGTTCAATCTACTCCCAGTTCAGTATGTATCACAGTTTTAGGGTCACTGTTTTGGTACGGTACGATTTGTGCTAAAAAATTCCAACATAACAATTCAAACAGCAATAAACATATTTATTGGGTAACAAATACCTGACAATTTAACAGCTTCACATATATGACTGTAGTTTTGCATGTTCTTGCATTATTTAAATAAAAGTAGGGCATTTTGAAAATGGTATGTTCAAATAAATTGCTTAAGAAAATGAGCTTAATCTTCCCCTTTTTCTATTTTACATCTTGACTCAACAGTCTCAACCAATTATGCAGATAATAATTATGTCAACATATCTTAATAAATGAGCACTTTTAAACTAGTGATTACTTCAGCTTATATTGTACTTGCATTACCAACGCATTTTTATTTATGATTTATTTATGATTTTATGATTCCAGAGAGCTTTGTTTCACTTATCAGTGCCATCGTAGTGAATGAAACTTAAGCAAAGATAGAGCGTTCGGCTTTTCTCTATTAATTCAGCAGGAAAAGTCCAGCACAGTCTGTAAACAGAGGGAATAGCGGGAGTGATCAGGTGCGGAAGAACACCTAGAAAAAGCGAGAATGAAGTAACAGACCTGTTGTATGGTCGCGTCCCATATGGGATACTTCTGGGTCTGGACACGGACCTCGATCTGCCTGTCAGTGACCACTGATCTAGGCTATCTTTGCAACATTAACAAAAAATGACATTCATTATGTTTTTTTGTCTGTCTGAATTTATACTGAGTGTCTGCTGAAGCACTGATGGCAATGTGCTGTGATTTGGCAGAAGAGGTACTAAGAGGTGATTGGACAGGTCTTCACACTAGGTATGGATGGGAAAGGTAATAGGCGTACAAAGGCGGAATTTCTTTGTTGCAGTTGTTTTTAATAACAAACCAATTTTAATAATGCATATTCTGAACCGCGGATCACAGGGCGCACTGAACCATGGGAGAACAACAAAACGATACATTTTTTAACTGAAAACCCTTCTATCCCTATTATTAACATATTGGCAGTTTTTGGTAGCTAAAAAAGTATGATCTTATTCTACATCCTTAATCCTACCCAATACCTGAACTCAAGTACTACCTTACTAACTATTAATAAGCAGCAAATTAATAGTTTATTGAGCTAAATGTAAAAGCAAGAATCTTACCTCAAGTGTAACCAAATTTTGAATGATTATTCAATTCAATTCAATTAATGTTCAGCACTTCAGCGCTTTTACAATGTAGATTGTGTCAAAGCAGCTTAACATATAATTACTAGCAGATTAAAACTGTGTCAGTCTAGTTTTTAGAGTTGAAGTTCAGTTTAGTTCAGTTTAGTATGGTTTAATTTTCACTGCAAATTCATCGATGCGCATCTCCACAAGTCTGAACCTAGCAAGCCAGTGGCGAGGAACAAACTTCACCATTATAAACAATACTTTTCTGAAACTGGATAAATAAGTGCTTTAAATTATTATTAACAATAATAATAATAATAATAATAATAATAATAATAATTTATATATTACAATTATTTTTGATCCACGACAATGATTTAACTTAAAGCAAAGTTGTGTCAGCAAAATAAATCAAAATAAATTACCACAGTGGAAAAATACAGTAAAATCCGATCTGTAATTTCTATAATTGTGCTGTTTTAGAACAGTCATCAATGCTGTTCACCATCATGCTTCAGCCAGTCTAGTCTTGTTTTCTGCAGAATGTGAGTTAGCCACTTATCTAGGCCTGAATTAGTCTTAGTGGCTTGCGAGAAGATGGACAAGAGTTTGTTCTTTAACGAGGAGACGGGTCGCACCTCGAACTGAAGGTGTAGCACAATCGCACACTGCAAGAAAAACAAACCAGCTGTGAGAAAGAGTTGCCATGCTGACATTTAAAAGCACACACAGAGGCGCTATCTAGGAATAAAGTAGGGCAAACTACAGAGAGGGAGAGCGACTGCATAATGATATCACCCCCCTGAGAGCTCTCTTTAAGACGCTGGCTCTCTATTTTGGGGAGGCAAGAGTGGGGGAACGTGGTGGGTGGAGGGTGGTCTCAGACGGGTCCTCTCCTCAGGCTCTAAATGAATGGCGGCGTTGCATAATCCAGCGAGCCTCGGCCGCTGACAGCACCATGATTTATGCCCCCCGTCAGAGGAAGAGAGGGGCGAGAGAAGGGACGGAGTGTGCGAGAATGAATGAGAGAGAAGCAGAAAGAAATAAAGGAAGAGAGAAGGAAAGTAAGATGTAGAAATGAATGGATAAAATGCAGAAAAAAAAAATTGAAGGCAGAAAAAAACCGAGGTGAGAGACAGATGCACTTGACGGGACTCTTGTCAACTCAATCAGTCCTTTTTCTCTCTCATTCACTCTTTCAATCTTTTTTTTTCCAAAGACACTTGGAATGATGGAAGTCAGAGAGCTACAAGTTATCATTTCTAAAAGAAAATGCTTATTATTTTTTCCAGCTAATTGAAAAAAAAAAAAAAAGTTTTGATGGTGAAATGGTGACAATTTTTTACTCAACCCAGGCTTGTTCTGAAAACATACCGCTATATACATATCTGGAGATCGCCAAATATGTCCCAGGAGCTACGTTTTTTTGCAGTTTTTGTTTTCGCAAATTCACCCGAGGCCACTGTGTATGCTTGTCAGTTGACTGATCCACCCTTCTCCTTCCCTAAACCCAACCAATAGTGTTTTCAAAAGCACTGACTGATCTGCCCACCCACTTCCCTAAACCAAACCAAAGCACTGCAGAAAAAGAAAAGCCCCCACTTGATTTTTACCACGCTTTACCACATTCTCACCCTGTTATAAACTTTTTTATTTCATTTACTTTTAAATTAGATTTTCCTGTTATTGTCTTACTCGTTTTCTGGAACCGTTCCATGCTGGACTCGAACCCTGTCTTTGTGGTCAACTCCTCTCTGCATCTCAAGTCCGCCAATGTAGATGACAAGCTAACTGGATAAACTGGTAACCGCAGTAAAGCCGTGCACATGGAGGTAAATAGTCAGCTGGTGAGCATTAAAAGGAACAATCCCATAGCGTTCATTTTAAAGACGAAATGAAGCCATATGTAGTTCTGGCTACATCATTTGCGATCTCCAGAAATGTATATAGGGCTACCTTTTCAGAATGAACCTATGTTGTTTTTACTCATCCTGTCTTTTAGTGGTAATAACTCACCACTTAAAAGACAAGATAAGTGGATGTCAAACTGTAGAAATTTGGCAGACAAATTTGTACAAAAAGATTCATGCTACATACCATCGGGAACTACTGAGAATTCAATAACTACTGGTTTACAGAACTTGTTCAATGTAGAGACCAAACCAGATTTCATGTGGCGCGGCGATAAAATTCTGAATAAAACGTGGTATCGGTCGGTAACTCTAGTGTGGTTTGAACGGGAGCGGGCGGTCTAACAATATGACGCTCCCGAGTCCCAACGTTAATTCGCAACAGCATATCTGTGATTTCCTTATTCTTATTGATCACCAGTACAGCCTCTGCTCATGACTGTTACACATGTTGAACACATGGACCAGTGCTTTCTGCACATGCTTTTTTTTCATGAGTCTGTGAGTGCATCATCTGCATAATGGTCCTTAGAGCGGGCTTTACAAACATGGGAGAGCAAAGTGAAGATGTGCAGTCCTTTATGCTTGCATTAGAAAACTGACATTTAGCCTACAATCCTTGCACATCCTCTTTTTCGGTAGTACCCAATTTTAACGTGAGATTTCGAAAACCAGATCTAAAATTAGCGGGAATGGTTGGGTCGGGTAGAAAACAGGGCTGGTCGGGCAGCGGGAGAAGAAAGGCTGAATATACGGTGGGAGCGGTCGGGTGCGGAATAAAACCTTGCGGGAGCAGGACTAAAAAATTGTCCCGCGCAGATCTCTAGTTCATTGTGGGCTGTTTAGCTGATGAGGAGCCTTTTACAGTAGTGTATATCTGACTACTGTAATCATTAGTTTTGACATGTTCTGTGCCATTCATAATAACGGCGACAATGACCAGCATGCTATTTATTTCACCGAAGGATATCCAGCACAGAAGCAGAGGAATTTTAAGCGGGATCTGAAGCGATGAGACAGGCTTTTGAGTTTTAAATTGCTCTCTTGCTCAGACTAAAAGCAGCGCACACTCTATATGTATGAGTATGTATGTCAGTGTGTATGTGTGTGAGACTTTAGCCTACTCATATCTACAGGCAGGTCTAGCTATTTTGCTTCCATGGCTGCCCGTGTCCCTGGAGAGATGCGGTGAGGAGAGCCACTGCTGTCAGAATCCAAACTCCAGCCTTCGTTAGGACAGACGCTATCTATAACACAGCACAATAATTGGCCCAGCCCTAATTGCCTTCTGCAGGAATTAGATGTTACATATTCGAAAGGTGCATCCCATCACTGCCAGGTTATTTTCTTTCTTTCTCACTCTCTTTCTTATTCGCTTTCTGAGTTTAGATGAGAGCAAATAAAACAATTCAGTGTTTAGCCAGAGAAGTGATGCCACAAATACTTAATCCACCAATCAGCTTTTATTGTTATCGGCCTAAAATACTGGAACAAGCTTCCACCCCACATTAGATACGCTCCAAACTTAATTTGCTTTAAAAAACCTTGAACTTGTTATTTTTATTTTAGTATTAGTACTAGTATTAGTATTGATTGTGTTCAGCACTTTGGGCAACGTTGTGTTGTAAAAAATGTGCTATATAAATAAACATAACTATTAATGTAAATATATAATTAAAATGGTAAAATATAATAATACTATATTAGATAAGAACAAATTATTAAAGTCTCGTATACTATATATTTGTAATATAATTAGAAAATTTCAATAATAAAAATAATTTGAAATATCCTGACAATTGTGTATGTACAGTGATTTTTTAAACAAATATGGACAAACCCAATGTTGTTGTCTTTTCCAATTAAATTTAAATGACAATTTTAAACAAAACAGTTGGGTTTGTCCATATTTTAATCAACGTTGGGTTATGACAACCGAGCATTTTTGTCATCTTTAAAAAAAGAATAATAAAATAAAATAAAATAAAAATTATTTTATTTTATTTTATTTTAAATAAAACAATATAAAAGCTAAATAAAACAAAACAAAATCAAATCAAACAAAACAAAACAAAACAAAATAAAAGCTAAAAAGATAAAATCTAAATAGAATAAAAAAAAGCTAAATAAAATTAAATAAAAGCTAAATAAAATAAAATAAAAAAACAAAAGCTAAATAAAACCTAAATAAAATAAAATAAAAATAAAGCTAAATAAAATAAAATAAAAGCTAATTAAAATGAAATAAAATAAAAGCCAAATAAAATAAAAGCTAAATAAAATAAAAAATAAAACAAAACAAAATAAAAGCTAAATAAAATAAAATCAAACAAAACAAAATAAAAGCTAAATAAAATAAAATCAAACAAAACAAAATAAAAGCTAAATAAAAGCTAAATAAAATAAAATCAAACAAAACTAAATAAAAACTAAATAAAAGCTAAATAAAAATAAAGCTAAATAAAATAAAATAAAAGCTAAATAAATTTAAAAAATAATACAAAACAAAATAAAAGCTAAATAAAATAAAATAGAAATAAAAGCAAAGCAAAATAAAATAATATGGAAAAACTTTCCCTAAAATCTACAATTCTGGCTAAAGACAGAGATATAAATATTCTTCCAAAAGAGCACAAAAAAAGATTCATGGGCTACATTAAGTAGCTCTTTCTGTAGAGAAGGTCATCCTACTGTGTGTGCAGACATGAGACAATAGCTGAGAGTAGCTGAGAATCTACCACTATCATCTTCATCACACATATCATATGCACAATCTCTCCAGCTTGAGGTTCAGTTCACTGAAGAGTGTGTAGCTCTATACGAGTATGCATATATCCATTAGGATCCAAGAGTATACTGTTTTGTGAAGGAGTGCTTTCTCTGCATGCAAGTGTGTACATCAGTGAGTATGTGAGCTGTTTCTCTCTACTGTAAGTGTGTGTAATAAGCACTCTCCAGGCCTGATGTACACCCCTCGTTCCCCTCACGCTACGTACTGTAGTGTGCTTTAGCTCGATTCCCGGCTGCGGTCTCAGGCCAATGCTTCGTCAGGCCGCGTCCCTGTCTCTCTGACTGTCTGTGGATATAATTTTACAGTTGGGTGGCTGGAGGTAGCGGCGCGGCAGGCTGTTGGCCTCCAGGGTCAAACAGAGATGTAGCTAGAGGCAGCAATTTCCTTGCAGCTAAAGCGCGCATGTGCCTGCAAGGTGAGCACCTGCACACACTCTCTGTGTTATTCCTGAAAGCCTTTGCTTGTGCATATGTATGAGTGCTGTTTGTGTGTGTGTGTTTAATGTGGGGGAGTTAAGCTGCAGGTGAGAGCTGTGATAGGTGGACGGATATCATGTTGGGTGCTTCGACTAGCGCTGCGGGGGTTTGGCTCTGGATTTCAGCACTTTGGATGCCTGCTGTACAGAACTGCAGGTCTGTGTTGTGGATGCGTGTGGAGGCTCCTTTCTTTATCAGGATTACTTATCCCATCCCCACCTCCACGTCTCCCAGGGGTGACAGGGCTAATTTCAGACAGATCTTCCCCTTAAGCAAGCTGTTGGCTACGGGTAACATCCTAACCCTTCCCCCAGAAGCCTCCAACTCCAACCAGCGGACACTGACATGTCGGTTTAGCCCTTACCTTGCCAGAACTAGCCAGCCACAGTTAACATCGACTGACAACTAACACACACACACACATAGACTGATCTGGATTTAATCTGATCCCAGGCCAGTGAATTGTGTGCTAAGAAAGAAAACAGCAAACTCTAGCAAATGTGCTTCTTTTTTCATTATTTTATTCAGTTTAATCCCTTTATTAATCAGGGATCGCCATAGCAGAATGAACCGCCAACTTATCCAGCATATGTTTTGCGCAGCAGATGCCCTTCCAGCTACAACCCATCACTGGGAAACACCCAAACACTCTCATTCTCACTCATACACCGTGGACGATTTAGCCTACCCAGTTCACATGTACCACATGTTTTTTAACTTGTGGGGGAAACCAGAGCACCCAGAGGAAAGCCACGCAAACATGGGGAGAACATGCAAACTCCACACAGAAATGACAACTGACCCAGCTGCGGCTCGAACCAGCGACTTTCTTGCTGTAAGGCGATTGTGCTATCCACTGCGCCACCTTGCTGCCCCAATGTTGTTGTTTTTTTCCAATGAAATTTGAATAAAAAATGCTCAGTTGTCATAACCCCACATTGATTAAAATATGGACAAACCCCTCTGTTTTGTTTAAAATTTTCAGAGTGTAAAATAAAATAAAATAAAATAATAAAATAAAATAAAATAAAATAAAATAAAATAAAATAAAATAAAATAAAATAAAATAAAATAAAATAAAATAAAATAAAATAAAATAAAATAAAATTAAATTAAATTAAATTAAATTAAATTAAATTAAAAAGCTAAATTAAATAAATTAAAATAAAATAATAAAATACATTTTTAAAATAATTTTATATTTTTAATATTTTATTTTTATAAAATAGTATTTTGCACTATCTGAAGCCAGCACCTAACCTTCATCATAGTACACATGCTTTCTGATGACGTGACAAGTGATTTGATTTGACCTGTCTTTATATATGTCTAAAACACTGAGATTTGTTTAAAGCATAATATGACAGCATATCATTTTTTTAACAGTAGCTACTTTTGACTAACATACAGTAAACAAAAAAAAAAGTGAGGACCAAACAAAAGCAATTCAGATGTTTTTTTTTTAAGAATATCCACTGCTGAATTGAATTGTTTGTATGCATTCTTTTTTATTTATTTATTTATTTTCCCATTCTTTGTGTGTAAAGTGAGCATGTTTTGGAAAAATGAGAAAATTGATGCATCAATTTTTCAAATGACCCTTATTCATATGTAGAGGGGGACCTCTGTATTAAATTCAAGCACTTTACAACAAATGGTTGTGCCATTGGGTGCCATTTTGATATATGTGTGTATGGGTGGCTAGCAGCAAGAACAAAAGGCTGCTATTTGTCTGGGTGCTCATGGGAGAAGATGCCATATCAAACATGCAACTACATCCCTCAGACCTTTCTGAAAACAGGCCTCTACTTATCAATTACCTACCTGTCAGCGACACCGGCCGTGTAGGCAAATGTCCCTGCGCAGGGCAACAATAGCATTGAATGAGATTGCCATTTGCACGTGTGTATGTGTGTGTGTGTGGAAGAAAAAGATGGATAATATGAAAAAGAAACATTTCACACGGACAAAACACGCATATGCGCACACTCTTCTGCTCAACGCAAACAAATGTGGACCTCTGGGGCATTTGCGCCTGCTGTTGCTCCCCAGCTGTGTTCTTTTGGTATAATCTGAGCTGACCACTCAGGTCCACAGAAGGTAGGCTGGCCGCAGGGTTTGTGTGTGTGTGTGTGTGGTCTCATGTCTCTGTAAATAAGGTGCAGTCTACCTGATCATGACTTAAAGGGGCAGAGCGTTTGTGGCTTCACAGTGAGCCAATAAAGGCCTTCACTTGCGTCTCTAAGAGGTCCTGTTGCTGTGAGTGACAGAAGCATAGCCTACCTCTCATTCCCTCTCACGTCTTCCCTATCCCGCCTATGACGCCAATTCTTTCAGAGGCAGACAAAACACATCCTGTCTGCCTAAAGGAGAAGCGAGGAAACGAGCTGCCATGCTGCATTTCTGCTACTGAAGATATCAGAAAGGACTTTTTTCCCTGTGTGAAGGTTAAAGGCTAGCTCTTCTGTAAACTTTTAACATCAAAAGCGGGAAAGCCCAGAAAGCCAGAGCCTGTGTTTCCACAGGAGAGCGGCGGTTTGAAAATAACTGCTTGTCCATTTGGCAGACCTCTGAGAAAATGCCTCACAGGCCGGCTCTCTAAATAATAACCAGTCTTGTTAGTTAGAACTGGGCCTGGAGGCCGAGACAAAAGATGGTGTTTGGCTGACCGTGAGTGGCCCTCGGGGCAGGAGGCCAACCGGCCCTTCAGTTTCAACCTTGACTTCATTTAAGACCTGTTCTACTTTTTTCCTCTCTTGGAAACCTGTATTTTCCTCAGAAGGCTGAGAGTTGTAGTCGGGCAATGGATGAAATGTTCTTTTCCCACCCCCACCAAACCCTTTTTTAAATCATTCGCTCACCTTCTCGCATCATGCCGACGGTCAGACACTTCATGAAGCGGCAGGCTTGGCAGGACTTCCTTCTGCGTTTGGTGATCTCACATTCATTGGTGGCGGGGCAGCTGTACTCGATGTTTCCTGTGGCGAGGCATGTAGAGAGAAGGAACAGAGAGTGTTTAATGACTGACAACCCAAACTTTATATATCCGTTCAAATTACATTATATCATAGTATTTTAGATACTGCTGATTTTATGTGTTTTTTTATGTTTATGTCCACCAAAGCCATATTTGTTTAATCCAAATACTATAAAAACAATAATACTGTTAAATATGATTAACATTTAAAATAACTATTTTAGTATATTGCAAAACGTCATTTACTTTTGAGCAGGCAAAGCTGGATTTCAGTTTGTTTTTTTTGCTTCACAAATGTATTTAGTGTACTACATGTTGAATGAATTAAACACAATAGAAATCATTATTTGAAAGATAAAAATAGCATTTACAGTGCTCAGCATAATTGAGTACATCCCATTTTGAAAATGAACATGTTTATCCATTTCTCAGTGAATATAGGCAATGTATTTTGGTGCATTTAAACAAAACAAATTTAATAAAGAGATAGATTTATTAAAATGATATTTTAGTCACCAAACATATTTAGAAATCGAAAGATAATACAGTTAAACTCAAGCAAAATATAGCAAAAAAAAAAAAAAACCCTACATTTTTCAATTTTTTTTGCTTCTCTTGATTTTTCCTTTTGGTAAAATTTGTTTTTAATATTTGTATATAACATATACATTATACTAGTTTTTGGACTGTCATCGGAAGTTATTTAGCTAGATAAACTCCAGATTTGGCATCAGTACTGACTAATCTAACGTACAGTTGAAGTCAGAATTATTAGCCCCCCTTTGAATTTTTTTTCCTTTTTTAAATATTTCCCAAATTATGTTAAACAGAGCAAAAAAAATTTCACAGTATGTCTGTTAATATTTTTTTCTTCTGGAGAAAGTCTTATTTGTTTTAGTTCAGCTAGAATAAAAGCAATTAAAAAACATTTTAAGGTCAAAATTATTTTTGAGCTAATATCTTTAATATCTTTAAGCTATATATTTTTTCTATAGTCTACAGAACAAACCATCGTTATACAATAACTTGACTAAATTACCCTAACCTGCCTAGTTAACCTAATTAAACTAGCTAAGCCTTTAAATGTCACTTTAAGCTGTATAGAAGTGTCTTGAAAAATATGTAGAAAGATATTATTTACTGTCATCATGGCAAAGATAAAATAAATCAGTTATTAGATGAGTTATTAAAACTATTGTTTAGAAATGTGTTGCAAAAATCTCTCCGTTAAACAGAAATTGGGGAAAAAATAAACAGGGGGGTTAATAATTCTGACTTCAACTGTATATGCACAAATATAATATTGTACAGATTCCTAATAAAAATATGAATTCAAAAGATAGATTTGTGAGGGGTGTACTTATATATGCTGAGCACTGTATATTAAAATTAATAAAGCACATTCTCAAACATTAAACTCTCAACTTATAAAATATGCAGTACAAATCCAAGCCCGATATGTCACTTTAATAAAGAAGGACTGAAATACAGAACTCACATCCCATCATATCTGCATATCATAAGTGCACAAGAGATTATAAAAAAAATGTCACTGGCTCACCATGTGTCATGAAGCTGGACAGGCAGACCAGACTTACCTAAACCTAAACAAAGATCTGCAGGTCACAATTCACCTCTGAGTGAACTTTTGATCACCTGGTGACCACTAACACAACCCCTGATCCAACCAATCCCTCATCCCTGTGAGCACTGGCATAGATTAAACTGTTATAGTGTGTTCTTGAGCATTGTGAAGCAGTGTGAGGGGGAAATGGGAATGATATATGCTTATGATCAAAACAGCACACAAACAGAAGTCTGGCATGCAATAAAAGCATTTCAACAGCTCTTTGGCTATATAATGAGAATTAGTTGCCAGATATAGTAATTTAATATAACACATTTAGAGTTTGGAAAGGATTATAGCAGTGCTAAAACTATCAGTGTATGGAGAGAATTACTTTAGAACAGCCATTAGAACACAAACACGTGCATGCACACATACACACACAAATGCACACGTCTTGGTCTGAAACAGACACTCACACACACACACGCACTCATGCAATTAACATAGGGCCCGTCTGGGACCTCCACACTGATGAAATATTTCAGAGTTAATCAGACTTTGTAAACACTGATTTGTATTGACTTCTCTTCTGTGAACTGATGTTTCCTCATTAAAAAGCAGATTAGCAGCGTGAGCAGGGGGGCTAAATGCTCAAGACTGCTAATTCAACAGGAAACAGTATTTAAAGTATGCATGTCCATTAAACTGAGCTCCAATATTCATTAGTCAGGTAATCTCCAGAATCCATTAGGGTGTTCGGATTGGGAGGAATCTCTGGATGTGGAATGGGGATGTGTGTGGAGATGCAAGGTGATTCTCATGAGGCTTCAAGCGGGTTGAATGGTCTTAACCAGCTGGGAATGTTTTAAGGGAGGAAAAAATCCTTGCCAATCTAATATAGGTGCTTTCTTCCCAGTAGATGAATGCCAATGGCTTGAGCGCTGTGTCCAGGTTATCAACACATTGGAAAAGAGGTTGTGTGTGTGTGTGCTCGCTGACAGGATAGAGTGATGTGATTTGAGTTAGGTGGCAGTCGATTAGTGCAATGTCCATTGTCTATCACTCAAGCGCTAGGCGAAAGCTTTCAAACAAGATATAAAATGTCCCAGGTGCTTTCTTTTGCTGTCTGTCTTCATACTAAACACTACACTTCCATCATTCATCAGTCATAGTCAAATGCCAATGGAGCTCATTACCAGAGCATGGCCACAACATGACCTTGGACTGACCTAATGGAAGTGGGAAAAGATTTGGGAATGTCGCGGGCTTTCTGAGGTTGAATTTTTGGTGTCCCCCCCAGTATTTCGCCACTGCCTGGCTTTGAGTGCCTCAATTGGGAGGTGATAGATGCACGTTGTCAGGTTGCATTGGAGGAATGCCACTGCAATGCCAGCTGCCGGTGAGTTGAGTGGCCGTGGCACCCGTGCCACTGCCTGTCCCAACGCTCCCAGCAGAACCACAGTCCTGACGCCTCTGTTTCCCTGAACTCCCCAACCCAGATCCTTCCATCAAAAACCAGCCAGTCTGAAAAGTCAATAAATGTCCAGCTGGATGGCATGCTTTTGGAAATCACCTAGAGTTTTATTGGCTAATGGGATGAAACATACCGATATGTCAAATTCCCATCTTTCAAGTTTCTGGATTATGCTCAGGTGAGGCATAATATCTGACCCAATTTTCAGCACCTACTTTGTTTCTCAGAGCTTCACTGCCACTTATAAAAACTACAAGTTACAGGACAAGTTACATCCTGCAGTGTTTCCTCTAGGATTTTTTACAGTTGTGGTGGCAGACTCTGTTGGGCTTTTTACACAGATCTACCAACTACCTGTGGTGTTATTTCATTGTCAAATGTCGTGAGCGCAGTATTACAAGTCGAGATTGCATTCATGTAATACCAGCATGTGAATCTCTGTGCTCGAGCGTTGATTTCCTCTGTTCGTGCACAAAACTTCTTCTTTCAAATACATGTTGCTCAAGCGCAGATTTTCTTGTGAGCTCTCAAATAAATGTTGCTGAAGTGCGATTAAGTGCGTTTATATAACTAGTATGCCTCCAACATTTATTAAATTTGCTAGGCATATAGAAGCTGTAATGTAGCCGTGGCGGGATGAATTTTGGTGTGGCGCCCCGCCATGGAAGAATGAATGTGGCGGAAACCACGTCCTGGTATATTCAATTAGCACTAATCTCTGGTTTGGAATGACTGATCAAGTTTGTTAATCTAAAGCAAAAAGACAGGAAATCTTTATTGCTTTGCAGCAAATACCAGCGACTAATAAGCCAGAGCATTACCTCACTGTGGCTTTACACATCTACTGGATGGAAAGCAGCTTAGGCGGCGTAAAGCCAGGGGATACTGGATGTATGGAATTGCTTTGCACTGGTTCTAGGTGTTGCACTTTGACTAAGTCCCTCTAACTCTTAACCTGCCACCTAAACCTGGACAAAGTTCTAGCTGAGGGAGGGTAAAAGCCAACCTTGAATGGTCCTCTTGAAAAAGGCCTTGCAGGCCTCGCAGGAGGCAACGCCATAGTGGTAGCCAGAAGCGATGTCCCCACACACCAGGCACAGGCGCTTGGGCATGGAGTTTAGCATGTACTCGCATTTAATCTGTGAGTCCTCCGTGATGGTGCTGGAACAGTCCTCATAACGCTTGGCACCAGTTCCGCTGGGACCCAGAGCGCCTGTTGGGCCATAAAGAGTGGGTGAGTCCAGGCCGTTCTGATGGCCGTTCATGGTGGAGCTGTAGCTACCGCTGGCGTCTGAGGAGCCGCCGGGGCTGTGGTGATTTACGCTGTCCGTCAGTGAGGCGGGGCTGGATGGTTCCGTCTTTATGTAGGAGGGGCAACTCGACTCAATGTGGCGGTCCTTGCTGGACATTCTGCAGAGCAGCCTAAAAATGTGAAACAAATTTGAAGTGTTAGTGAATATCATTAACAATGAGAACATCTCCTTTATGAAAAGACAAGAGATCTAAAGTGAAAGAACTGCTAGAAATTACATGCATTTTTCTTATCAATCCATTAATGGTAACATTAAAAACGGCAGTCATCAAATATGAATTCGGATATACTATGCATCACTAGAAAAGACAACATAAGATGCCTTAAATGGCATTGTTCTTGTACATTCATATTAGTCCAAGATGATCTTTTGAGAAGGCACAACTTACAAATGTCACCAAAACAAAGCCATTAACAAATACAAAAGAAATAGAAACATACAACCCAGCCCCCCTAGCCCTTCATCCTGCACATGGGTCCATCTCCACCTCAGACGGAGAGAACAGAGCATTCGGCATCTAAAAAAAGCCCCTGATTGTGAATTCAGAAT
The DNA here is from genome assembly GCF_903798145.1 of Danio aesculapii. Classification (NCBI taxonomy): domain Eukaryota; kingdom Metazoa; phylum Chordata; class Actinopteri; order Cypriniformes; family Danionidae; genus Danio; species Danio aesculapii. Next base: position 22,635,842 of record NC_079451.1, on the reverse strand, counting down.
TCTAGTTTTTTAGCATGTTAATGACTTCTCTGAGAGGAAACATAAGAGGAGAGGCATATGAGAGCCAGTGTGCCACGGTCCCCTGGGTCTCACTAAAGTGTCTGAGTGGTTGTATATCTACACGGCTGTAAAGAAGAGAGCTAACATCGCTACGCCAGCACAGTGTGCAGCCAATTGAGTTCTAAAGAAATGTGGCACAACAAATCCAGTCATGTCCTAATGGTTTTAGACCTTGATATTTATACACTCGGACCGTTCCGATTCATTTGACATGGTGAGGAATTACATGAAATTATTCATTGTAGAGCTAGAGAGCATGAGCCAAAGCATGTCATTTCTCCAGCACCAAAATTTTCCATCTACGCACACCAAAAAAAAGTGCTAAAGGCTTTTTCTTGTGATTGTGGATCAAGAGGTGGGATCCGGTGATCAAATGCACCATGACAGATGAGCATCTGCAGGGCGGAAGGGAGAGGGACAGTACTGAAAGCTCAGTGCCATCACTCACTTTCCAGTCAATATCAACTTGTTCTACATGACTCTAATCAGTGTGGAGGCGCAAAGCACTTCCATCATCCTCGCCTGTGGCCAGTCGCCATACACGTTCACATGCATCGATGGAGAAAAAAAACCCTGCAAAAAAATCAACTATACAGACACAAACACACAGTATCAGTCCAGTAACACAAACAGACACCCACACCGTCAAAGCCAGAGAGTCTTCAAAGGCAAACAAAAGAGCAGGCCGAACACACCCCACCCACCCTGCGTCGCTCGATACCACCAACCCATTTACTTGAAGCCCCCTCCACCCACACAGCCCTGGGAGAGAGGCCTATTAATGAGCGCTGTAATTAATAGATATCTCTGCTCTGTCTTACAGGAGGCTTCAAGGCCTGCAAGAGTGGATTAACAGTTTCCCCTGTCAACAATCCAGAAGACCCTAAGCTGGGTCCTGCAGGGCGTAGAGGGGGTGGAGGGCGGCACTTCACCGCAGCTCAGTCAATTAGCTGCACTTCAATATCTACATTAGGCAAAACGCGACTGTTCGGGGACTGTTTGTTTCTCTAAAATCCTCAGAGGTCTTGGGGGTTGTGATTTCACATAGACAGAGTGTGAGGTCACGCTTGAACGTGCTCGCTTTTCCCCTTAACTGCATTAGCGGCAAGGTGTGTAAAAAGCTGAGATGATGGCGGTGGAACAAAGTCGTTATAGAGGCGGGAAGAAAATCACTGAGGATTTATACAGACAACACATCAGGACCATTTTAACATGGAGATGGAGGGGAACAAATAAAATAGGCAGCCTGGAAGACCACACAAAGGTCTTTTTAATTAAGGAAGCCCGCTTCTAAATGAGGGCTCTAAAATCCGGTCAGCTTGTAAAAGATGACTTCGTCTGAGGCCCATAAAGCAAGCGAGCAAGAGAGAGAGAAAGAGAGTGAATGAGAGAGATCTTTAAAGAAACCAGACCACCTTATCATTCAAAGGAATCTGAGAGAAGCAGACTAAACAAAATGTGTGTGCATATATATATATATATATTCACAATATATACAACACAGCAACAATATTAAGCTAAAAGAATGATCGATTAAATGAATTCAAACTAATTGAAAACTATAATAAAAATAATAAGTGACAGCTTCAGAGTCAGTTGGAATTTCTGTGTGGAGTTTGCAAGTTTTCTCTGTGCAACTACACCCAATATGGCCCTTTCTCAACTACAAATTGCTTTTAATGAACTTCAACATAATTTATTATTCTGAGTTAAAACTAGTTTTAAATGCCGATAAAATAAAACCTATGTTATTTTCAATTTATTTAACAAAGTAAGCAAAGGCAAGGTTCTATTACTACTACTCTTGGCGCAGATATTGAATTGGTGTCCCAGTACAAATATCTTGTAATTTTAATTGATGATACACTTTCTTTTAGTTCTCACATTCAGCAATTGGTGAAAAAAATAAAAGCTTTAGACTTCTCTTTTAGAATTAAGAACTGCCTTTCTTTTGATGCTAAAAAGAAACTGGTTGATGCAACATTTATGTCGATATTGGACTACGGTAATGTTATCTACATGCTTGCATCGTCTTAGTGTGTTGTATTCTAGGGTAGGTTGGTCTGCTTTGTCAATTTGTAGGCTCAAGCATTGGCATATCTTTGTTTACAAATCTATATCAGGCTTACTCCCATCACATCTCCAGAAATACATTTGTAAAAAACCTGTCCTTAGCTATGGCCTTCGGTCACAGGATATTTTTTACTGTCTGTTCCTAAAGTGCAGACTGAGATGGGAAAAAAGGTTTTTGAATACGCACCACCTTATGCGTGGAATAATCAACAAACAAAGCTGCCGTTTAAAGAATTGATTTCACTAAATGCTTTTAAAATGAGTATCCTGATTTAGAAATTGAAACACAGACTTATAGATGTTTTAAATAGTTTGTTTATCAATGTTTGATTCATGTTAACACTTAATTGTTTTTTTGTTTGTTGTCTGTTGGACACATGTGACATGTAATCTTGGCCAGGACGCTCTTGTAAAAGAGATTGTTAATTTCAATTTGTTTTTCTTGGTAAAATAAAGGTTATAATAATAATAATAAAGTGTTCGCGTGGGTTTCCACTGGGTGCTCCAGTTTCCCCAGCAAGTCCAAACACATGCGCTATAAGTGAATTGGGTAAGCTAAATTTTCTGTAGTGTATGTGTGTGAATGAGAGTGTATGGGTGTTTCCGAGTTTCGCCTGGAATGGCATCTGCTGCATAAAACATATGCTAAATAAGTTAGCGGTTCATTCCGCTGTGGCGACCCCTGATTAATATAGAGACTAAGCCAAAAAGAAAATGAATGAATGAATAATATTTAAATAAACATTTATAAAACTGCTGTAAAAAGGGGAGGGGGGGAGGGGGGGGTTGTGACAGAATAAGTACTATCAGAAGAGGACCATTTAAATATTTCATTTAAATATGAACCGATAAAAATGTATCTTATTCATTAGATTTTTAAAAAATACAAAAGTTAAAAGCTAATAAGAGAAACAATAATAATAAATAATTAATAATTAATAAATAAAAAATCCGAAAAAATTATAATACTAAAATTATTAACCGAGGTATTTGTAGCATTAAGTAAACTATAAAGTTAACTAAAAAAGTTACATTGAGGTAAAAATAAAATAAAATCGCAGCAGTAATGCAATCTTAAGAGCACTTAGACTTTCAGCCATTAATGCATTCTGTTGTAAAAGCTCAGTCCAAAATGTGCTGAGTCAAGGCACCTGTTTCCTTGTATTGTAGCGAGAGGCAATCGATTATGAAAAAGCTCCTATTACACCCCTAGCACAGCATCACGTACACCCATGCACACACTCGTTCTCACAGACAGGTGTCGTGGGGCGAGCGAGGGCCACAAAGGTATTCCAGAACATTCCACTAATGTCAAGGATGCATGTTGTATATTTATACATGGTGTAAAGCCGGTTAAAATCAGTGAAAACACAAGCACCAAACACTGTTTACACTCACAACAAATTCTCTCAGGCTATTTTGGGTAGCCGAGACAAACTGGTTTCAGTGAGACAGCTGAGAAACCGCCTACTGTCCTGAGTGTGAAGTCAAAACGGCGGATAACAAAAGAAAAAAAGGGGCCAACGTTAAAAGAGCCCCTCGTGCTTTACAGCGGCGCTCTTAAGACTCTCAACAGGAGACACTTTGCTCTATAACTTTGACTGAAAGTTATTAGCGCTCTCTTTCTCTCGCTGCTCTTTGAAATTCTATGACTCTATTAATCCAAACCTGCAATATTCACAACTCTCTATAAATTCAATTGTCAGATGGTGGATTTTTATTCCGGGCTGCACTCGAATCCAAAATTAGAGGCAGTAAAATTCACATTAGCTCTAAGAGAAATGGAATTCTAAAGCCTATATTTTAGAAGAAAAGAAAGCCCTTTTCCGACAGAGAAGAGACTATTTGAGAGGTAATGATTTTATCTGTTTTCACCACTGCCTGGCGCCGAGCTTCAATCCCACAGTGTGCCATTAACAAAAGGAGTTCTTATGCTGAAAAGCAGTGGAATTTAGTTTAAGCTTATGAATGGAAATAATAATAGTCAAGTGGAAGGGGAGAAAAAAAGGCGGCAGACAAGATATATTAAAAAAGGAGACATAAATCGGTTGTTCTTTATTGTTAGGGATGTGATTGGGCATTAGAAATAGTACTGGATTTAGCAAATTCTACAATGCTATACATAAATCGGTTGTTCTTTATTGTTAAGGATGTGATTGGGCATCATAAATTGTACTTGATTTAGCAAATTCTACAATTTTATACAAAACACTGTCATCGTGTTCCGGTTCTAGTGTAAGTTTGTGACCGGTACAGAATAAAAAGAAATGACACTGGCTTTTCTACTGAGTAGTGCTGTGTATTTGCTGATTTAAATAAGCTGACGTTGCTGGCTAACACACATGAGGATTTGTCGAAAAACGATTCATAGACAGAATGGGAAACATGGTGAAGACTGGGTTGTAAAAATACACATGCAGAGAAAGTTGCATTAAGGGTAATATCTATTACTGAATAATACAAATATAATACAAATATAATATAATATATTATAATATAATATAATATAATATAATATAATATAATATAATATAATATAATATAATATAATATAAAATAATATAATATAATATAATATAATATAATATAATATAATATAATATAATATAATATAATATAATATAATATAATATAATATAATATAATATAATATAAATATTTGACAAATATATACACTGTAAAACCTAAGGTAACTCAAACCATTTGAAGAAAGCAATTGCAACAAACCATTTAAGTTCAAAAACTAATCCTAATGAGTACTGTGAACTTTATCCATTTGAGTAAATGAAGCAATTTGAGCACAGTAAAACCCAATAAATAATAAAGAGAACTCAAACCAACTGAGTTCTGTAAAACCCAATAAGTTAAAGACAACTCAAACTGAGGAAACCAATTGCTACAAACCATTTGAGTTAAAAAAAAAACTAATCTACATGAGTATTGTGAACTCCATTTAAGTTGAAGTAATGAGATATTTAAATAACTCAATACCTTCAACAATACTATTAAAATAAATTAAAACATTAATTAATAAATGCACTTCCAGCCATTTCCGACTATATATACTGTAATAATGTCAGATGGCCAGTCACTGTACAAAGTACGGAAGTGTGTTCCTGATCTTATCCGGACATCAAATATTAAAGCCTCTATTTGCTGAAAGTTAAAAAATCAGAGTGGATCTGCGAGCAAAGAGATTATTGTTTTCTTTTTGTTTTCCTCCTGCTGCTCACTCGCTCTTATTTATGTGTTCAGGCAAGGTGTCACAAATCAGCAGGAAAACAATTTTGGAAAACGCAGGCACTTGGCAATGACAAGGTGTCATTAGGCTGTTTGATCCAGTGCTCTGACAACTATAGAGGCAAACATATAATCATTGCATTAAGGTGCAGCCACTGAGAGTTTCTCTGTCTCTCTTTGCCGGAAGCAGTAAGTGTGTGCGATCACGAGTAGCTGGAGGCGACACAGCCTGCTAAACGCTGGAGTAAAACTGCCCATGAGAGAAACCGACTGTTCAAATGCACACAGCTCTTCACAGACATTCAGATGATTCAAATAAACTGTATTTTTTATATTTAAACATTTGGATATAGATAAACAGATAATAGAGAACTAAATAAGGAAAATTCCATGATAATGTAATAAAATCAAAGTAACAACAATCAAACAATTGAAACAAGTAAATAAAAAAGTAATACGACTAATAAAATGTGAAATGTGTAAAAGAATTTGAAACATTAATATTATCATAAACATTGGGATCTATAAAATCTAAACAACTATTTTTGTTTGTTTGTTTATTTTACGTTTATTTTTATCATTATTACAAACTTAAAAATTGCAGAATTCTGTAAAAGTTACTTTAATAATAAAGAGAATGAAAAAATATATAAATAAAAATCAGACAAACAAGCAAAGCAAACAGTCAACCAATTAATCAAACAAACTATCAGACATTTTTTCACGAAATTTGAATATGTATTAAAAATTCTGAGTAAAATTTCATGCAGATAATATATACTAAAAAAAACTGAAACATTTATATTTTAAAACCTATAATATTTTCAGTGTCAATATCAATCATTGTTGTTATTGTATAATTGAGAAATTATAGTAGTTTAAGTATTACATTTTCATTTTAAATCTAGTTATTTTGGTCATTTTTAGTGGATTTTAGTGGAAAACTTTAGTTTACTTATTTTTGTTTTACTAATTGAAAATCATGTTTTTTCTTTAAATAAAATGTATTTTTTTTACGTATTTTGTTTTTAAATGCAACACTACATTTATTTTCAAACTTTTTAAAATGAGTTAAAAGCACATTCACCATAGAGAAATCGGTAGGGAAAACTGCCTTCCCATTGAGGGGATACTGATTACACTCGTTCCAGCATGTGAAATACAGACATGCGAAACAGGTTGCCTTTTCCGGCTGTATGGCCAGATCAATTGTTATAACATTACTGGGTTGGAAAGTAGTAATTCACTTCATTGTCGATGGACGCCTGCAAAATAACACCTCTGATTACACGCAATCAATGTGATAATGGCAAAAACACATTTGTACAATGGAGCGAGCTGCCGTAAAAGTGCCAGCGGCGGCCGGTGGAGATGAGGAGCCAATGCTCACATGTGTAATAAATACTACACCACCACCAGTGGCCCTTAGCAAACTCCAAATTCAATATCATAAATGTACAAAGATAAGAGCTGATGCTTAGATTCTGCTTAAATTCCAGTTAAAAACAGCCTTTACTAATGTATATAGAGAAGATAGACCTCCTGAATAAACAATTAGCATTTTCTTATTTAAAATTTATTTGAATAAGAGGTTGAAAAAAAAAGACCAATTCGGTCCGCTCTTGTGACAAAAGCGCAGGGTTAAGATGTCCATATGTGATAAGAGCCATGTGTGTGTGTGTATGTGTGTGTGTGTGTGTGTGTTTGACAGTCTCTGGCACATTCGCAGATGAAAATCTTGATGATTTAGGTCATTTTCCTGTGCGGGCAGATAAGTGTTCTGCTTTATCAGGTAAGATGTCCCTCTCAACAGCACACAAACAACACATGCACTGTATTCACACACACACAAACACACATTTATACTTGCATGCATTAACATATAACTATAATAATGAATTTTTTGAATTTTAATAATGACATTATATACTTTAGGATTTTAACTGTAATGTAATGATTTGCACCTTTTGTGAGGCTGCTTTGGAACAATAATTATTGTGAAAAGCGCTATACAAATAAATGTGAATTGAATTAAATATAATTTTAATATTATATTAGGATAGCAGTTTATGGCACTGATATAAAAGCTGATGTTTATAATAATATTTCAAATAAAGCAAATTACCTTTTATAAAATGGTTATGCAAATTAAATTGTTACACCAGTAGGTGCCGATTGTTGAAAGTTGAGTACAGTAATGAAACATGAAGTCTTCATAAGTTAGTTCTTGAATCATATTTACAAGAGATTTTCAAGTTGATGGATGTTAATCATGTGAATAAAATAGTATTGCAACATTTCCTGTTATTTATATTTTGTTTCAAATGTTTTAAAATGCTAATTTAATCATTTATATAAACTAAGCTGTAGATAATATAAATATATATAATATAGTGAAACTGAGTGGAATTAAATGAAACTAAACAAGACAAGACAAAAAGCAAAAGACAAAACACAAAACAAAACAAAAAACAAAAAACAAAACAAAACAAAACAAAACAAAACAAAACAAAACAAAACAAAACAAAACAAAACAAAACAAAACAAAACAAAAACAAAACAAAACAAAAACGTGTCTCAGTTTATCCAGAATCATCATTCAGTTCTACACATCAAACTAGTTTAAACCCCTAAACAGGATTGTGATGTGATCATTAATTCATTATCTGACACACAGCAGCAAGCGACCGCTTGTCCCACAGTGACAGGCCCTAAACAACAGGCCAGAGCAAAATAAGCTTTGGCATTTTTCAATAAGCAATATGCCTAAAATTACTGCTTTAGCGCTGTTGAAGCGCAGCACCCATCTATTCAACCCCAACAGGACACGAGAGCAGATAAGCGAGGATGAGCCGTAGTCTCAAAGAAATGAAATTGCACGTAAATATAATAAAAAATAACGGGAGTAAAAAAAGTGGAGATTAAAAACACATTCTATTAAACAGATGGTTAAAGAGGATTTTATTCTAGGAAATATGACAAGCGTGTAAAAGAGGTGCGAGAGAGGGAGAGAGAGAGAGAGATGGTGGTTGTTTTTTGGTGAGTGAACCGGTGAAAGCCATGTCTTTAACCAGATCAGATTCTTGAAATTGGCTGTCAAGGCAGGATTGTCCTGAGTTATAGCTGTCTATCACCCCCCTCGCATAGAGACGCACCGAGCTGCTGTCGCCTTCCCCTGCCGCAAAGCATCTTAAATTTTCAACACCACCATCTGTTACAAAATCTAATTCACATTCCGCCCATAATCGGGTTTACCTCTGTAATACCCGTTCTGCCACTCTCTCTTTCTCTCTCTCTCTCTCTCTCTCTCACTCTCTCTGCACGGAGCCCGAGCCCCAACCCCGAACCAAACACCAGCATGTCTGCAGGCAAGCTTTCATTAGGGGGAAAGAAGAGGCGCAAATAGTCGAATCATTTTTCAGAATCTTTGATGTTTTGATGATCAAGATGGTAACATCCGTCTACCTTCACTGACTGATCTACCACAGCTGTGCCATTTCTTTCATTACAGTTGTCAGATATATTATATATAGTCTGACATATTTTTATATAAATATTTAAACAACACAAAAACACATCAAAACTGCTAAAACTAAATAACTCAAATGAAAACAAAAATAAATTCTAAAAATAAAATTATTTCTACAAAGGTAAACAAACAATAAATATGTATTAAACTACAAAACAGAAATCGACAGAACTACGATCCTATAAAAACAAACAAAAACATTACATATGACATCATCATTACAATTGTACAAACTAAACTCAAATGAAAACAAAACAAAAAAATAAATTTAAATGGTTACTAAAAAAACAAACTATAAAAATATAATAGACTACAAAGAACAAAACAAAAAAACACCACAGATCTTCAATCCTATAAATACAAACAAAAACATTACTTATAACCTAAATATAAACAATGAACACCACTTCTACTACTATTGGTAATAATACAAATCAATATGACCATTAAATAATTATCATCAACAATGCTGTATTCATAATATACTGATACATCAAATTTACAGATAAATATGAATGAATAAAAAAAAAATACGAATTTAAATTTAAGGGTAGACTTTATTTTAAATTTAAGAACTGAGTTATAAACGTGTATATTCAAGAGTAATTTTAATCATAATGCATACAATTTTGCACACTGTTATTAAGATTACTATATTAATATTATATATTCAGTGCAACAAGGAGATTGTAAAATAAACTATAAGCAATGTTAACAACATTACATTTAACAACAGGTTAGATTATTATTATTATTATTATTATTATTATTATTATTACTATTATTAATTCATTTTGCCTTCAGTTTAGTCAGGGGTCGCCACAGCGAAATGAACCCCCAACTTATTCAGCACGTTTTACACAGTGGCTGCCCTTCCAGCTGCAACCCAGTACTGGGAAACATCCATATACATTCATCCTGACACACTACGGCCAATTTAGTTTATTCAATTTACCTGTAAGGCATGTCTTTGCACTTTGGGGGAAACTGGAGCACCCAGTGGAAACCCACGCGAAAAGTATTAACACATTATTATTTTTCATTCATTCATTTATCTTTAGCTTCATTTCTTACTTTTTTAGGGGTCACCACAGCGGAATGAACCGCCAACCATTTCAGCAAATGTTTTATGCAGTGAAACACCCATATTCACACTCATACACTATGGCCAACTTAGTAAATCCAATTCACCTATATTATTATTATTATTATTATTATTATTATTATTATTAGTATTATTATTATTATTATTATTATTTACTAATCAAATTAAAACATCATACATTTTTGTTAAGATTTGTAATGTTTACACAAATGTACTTACCCAGTGGTGTGACTACTAATATTATTTCAATTTTGTTTTATTCTAATTGTATTATATTATTCAAAAGAAAATAATACTAGAACAGGTAAACTTGTAATTAAAATATACTTACATTATTAACAATTAAAACTTAACCATATAAAAATATGAACTGCAAAATATTGTGCTTACAACACAGACAATACAGAATTAGTAACATTATACGTCCACTAGGTCCAATAAATTAATATTAGAACACGAACAACTTGAAAAATGTAGAACATTTGAACAAAAATAGTTGTTTATAAACTAAACTCAAACTTAAAACAAGTAATCTACCCCCAAAACACAGTAATATTCCAATAAATTGTCCAGCTACAGATCCACATTCTGCCCCAAGACTCCTGAAAGACTTGAAGTTTTAATACCACAATATAATCCTCCCAGTTATAAACCCGAGATTCAATCCAATCTCCACCTCAGACTGCACCCAAAAGCCCCTCATTCCCCATCTGCATTTAAGGCAATCTACTTTATTACACAAGCCGCTAAATTTACAGTAACAAGACGCTCCCTTGACAAATCAATCATTTTCCGAGTATTTGATCATATAAATAAAACAGTGCCTCTGGAGGCCGAGCAGCTAAATCGCTTGATTTTCCGTTTATCTGGGAAATGGCTTGCATCTGGGTAACAGCTCACCAGCAGATGGAGAGGTTTTTCCCCTGACCCCCAGACCAGGCTTCAGATCATGGTTATCAGTGCAAGGTGTATGTGTGTGTGTGCATGTGTGTGGTGAGTGAGTGTTGAAGGTTGCTGTTTGGGATTTGCAGACTTCCATGAGCATTCAAAGTTCTCGTGGTTCCCAACGATTCCACAGCCTTTGGTATTAATGCATGCTTTTCCCCCTGAGACTTTATGAATCTTACTGTATATTGGCATCACTGACTGAACTGTAAACAGCACCTGTTTGTGTACCGCATGTGTGTATGTATTAGGGCTGCATGATATTGGAAAAATCTGATGTTGCGATCATTTTTTCTGTGATAAATATTGCGATATGAACAAGATGGTTTGGACAGGACTGTTTATGGTTTTCTAGGGAGCCGTAACAGTATTAAGATACAGAAATTAAATAATCAAAATGTACTTCGTCTCATTTCTAGTCAAAATATAAAACAATTTTCAGAGCAAGTACAAATATTGTTTTGTTTTTACCGTCAGAAGAAATAAGTAAAAATTAAGAGTCAAGCTAAATGATCTGGCAGAGGGATTAGTGAAGTAATCTTGCTTTTGCTTGGAAATGTAGATATTTAGACCAATAACAAGACAAATTTTTCTTGCCATAAATAATATGAATTCTGTATAAGTACAGTGATTAAATACAATTTTGTAGCTTCTGCTCAACTATAATTTAGACTCAACATTGCATATCTTTGTGATACGACTATTGCAGATGCACACATTGGGATATCGATGCTAAAATGATATATTGTGCAGCCCTAGTATGTATGCATTTAAGTGTAACAGTGCTGGTTTCACGACCATCACTTAATATAATTTGCTGTAAAAAAAGATTTATTATATTCTGAAAATGCTAGTCAGTTTTACAAACAACTAGTAAAGCAGGGCAAGTAGAGCATCAAAATAAATATGACATTCATTTTGAGGTAAATTCACTTAGATGTTATTGTCTTTAAAAATAAAGTACTCCAATAATATTTCTTTTCTACAGCATGTATGCATTCTAAAATCCATATTTCTTAAATAAAAGTGGTTTTATTGCATATAAGTGGCCTTAACTACTACTTGCATTAAAACATAACTACAATGTGCTTACTTTATGTTGCTCTTAAGGTGGGATTCAGGTTTTTTTTTTTATTATTTAATGATATGTTAGTTATGAGTAGGTTTAAGGCTGGGTTAAGTTGTAAGGGATGTGTGAACAGTGTACTTAAAAAAGCACTTACAAAATTGTATTACAGCTGTAATTACATACGCATTAGATACGTATTAAAATATAAGTACAGTGTAAAAATGTACAGTTGAAGTCAGAATTATTGTCATCTTTTGATGACCCCTTTTTTCCCCCTTTTTTATATTTCCTAAATGATGTTTAACAGAGCTAGGAAATTTTCACAGTATGTCTGATAATATTTTTTTCTTCTGGAGAAAGCCTTTCAGCTAGAATAAACAAACCATCGGCTAGAAGAAAAAAACATTTTAAGGTCAAAATTTTTAGCCCCTTTAAGCTATATATTTTTTCTATTGTTTACAGAACAAACCATCATTATACAATAACTTGTTTAATTACCCTAACCTGACTAGTTAACCTAATTAATTTAGTTAAGCATTTAATGTCACTTTAAGCTTTATAGAAGTGTCTTGAAAAATATCTTGTAAAACATTATGTACTGTCATCATGGCAAAGATAAAATTAATCAGTTATTAGAAATGAGTTTTTAAAACTATTATGTTTTAATATGAAATGTGTTGAAAAAAATCTTCTCTCCTTTAAACATAAATTGGCGAAGAAAATAAACAGGGGGGTTAATAATTCTGACTTCAACTGTATATCATAATACGTACATTGTTCCAGATATTTAATTTAAATGAAAGTACATGGTAATTAAGGCCACTTAATTGGTACCTAAAATTGTTCATAGCTCTTGATTTAAAGGCATTCTTTGACATATTTATGTTTTGAATAGCATTATGAAATCTTGATCTCAACTCCAATAACTTTGTATGTTAAAAATGCATCTTTTTATGAATCTTTTTTCAACAAAGTGACATTTTAAGAAGTTTGAATTATATATTGTTTGTGTTGGTCATAAAGCTTATGATATAAAACCATCTGAGAGATAGTTCACCCAAATATAACCATTTACTCACCCTAATGCGAGTGGATCCAAACTTTTTGAGATGTTTTTATTTCTGCTGAAAACAAAATAACCAATTCTCAGGAATGTTAGAAACTGGTGGCCACTGTCATCCGGGGTAGGAAATATGAATATTAAGTCAGCGATTACTGGTGTGAAACATTCTTCAAAATATTTTCTTTTGTGTTTAACGGTAAAAAGAAACTTTAAAGTTTGGAACAAGTGAAAGATGAGTAAATGATAGTTTTTTTGGCAGAACATCCCTTTAATGAGTGGTCAGTACTTTTATTGTTATGTTTATCTGTATGCTATTGATTTCAAACCTTCTGATACAAAGGCTAGTGAAACATCCTGCTCCAATTGACATGGTTGAAAGCATTTGACATGTCTGAACCTGACAAATTATAGAATTTTTTTAATGCATTGCAGCTGGCATTAGCTTCCACACTGAATATACACAACTAATGCACATCTAGTTCCATAAAACAAATCAGCACAAGAGTATAAACTGTGCTGCAACCAATGTGTATATTTAGGGAGTAAGCCATGTCCTTCAGCTCCCAGCAGGCCATGTTTCAAGCCCAATGGCGTGATACAGTATTGCCTGGCAGGCCTGTCAATCGAGAGCCACAAGCTACGCCAGTAACGTGATCCTGATTGGCTTAGAGCAGGGAAGACTTCTTGCATGCGAATGGAGCCTAATTGGTTTGACCCAGGACTAACCTGTCCCAAATCCAATCCTTGTAATACATTTGAGGGCCCCCATCAAAGCACGGTCACCTTCTTTTAAAAGTCTTGCATCAATCTCCCAAAAAAACTACTACACACCAAAGTAAACATAATAAAGTGTTACAACTCTCAATAAGGATATTGCTGGAACTTCTTCAGTGTACCTTAAAACACACTCGATATTCATCACTTCTTCATAGTAATACATAATTATCACTCAATACCTTGCAAATGAAAATGAATGGACAAATACAAATGTTACTAAAAATGAATGAACATATCAAAGAAAAATAAAATGAACCGCTTAAAATAAATCAAAAAGTGGAGACCCTCTTCTCCCTGACCCCTCCATAACCTCTAAAGTAATAACCATAAATGACCTGAAATTACAACAGTCAAACAAAGACATTTTACAGAAGATGGCCTGAGAGAGAACGAGAGAGAGAGAGGAGAGAGGGAGAGATAGAAGGGCTTGGTGAGGACTCTTAACTGGTCACATCTGGCTGTATTTTATACGCAAATCAGCCCCCACTAAATCTAGATAAAACTCACTGACTCGTGATCGGAGCAATGATCTTCATACATCTAAATTTATATGCTAATCGGAATCCTTGAAGCATTTAACACATTCCTCTGCATCTGGAGGGGGCGACAAGCAGCAACCTCTCCAACCTATACCCATAAACTCAACATAACTTTCTCTAGCCTTCTAAACCCACATCTACATTTCAGCTCAGCTTATCTATGTCTGTGTGTCTGTGCATCTGTCTGTCTGTCTGTCTGTCTATCTATCTATCTATCTATCTATCTATCTACTTAAATTCAAATTTAAATAAGCTTTATTGGCATGAATTCCACAGTATTGCCAAAGCAATTATACAATACATAGAATAAGAATATATCAGTAAAATAATTAACAGGTACATGCACTCTTTTTTTTTTTACTTGTTCAAAAGATTTCATTGCGACAACTTAATTTTTTTATGTTCAATCTACATAAATTTGTAAAAGTTTTAAGTTAACTTAATCGATTTGTGTTGGGAAAACATGAATGAATTATGTGGAACCCTGCATTTTTACAGTGTGTATATTATTTGCAAAGTAAATAAATATAAGTAAATAAAACATTATAATAACAAAAAATATTAATAAATAATAAAATAAATACAAATAAATGAAAATATAAAGATATGGTATAAAATGATATAAAAAAATAGTAATTATAATGAGAAAAATAAACATACTAATATAGACATTCACTGTAAAGAATGTTGGGTTCCATACAATTCCTTTATGGTGTGCCCAACACAAATCGATTAAGTTAACTTGCTAGTTTTACAAATTTAACTTGATTGAACATAAACAATTAAGTTGTCCCAAACAAACTTAAATCTATGTTGGTCCAACGCAAATTCAATAAGTAGTTTGAACAAGCAGCAAAAATAATTTTAGAGTGTAAGAAATGCTCTTGCTTTAGGTTTGCTCATTGGCTGACAGTCAATTGTGAATCAATCAATCAATCTATCAATCAATCAATCAATCAATCAATCAATCAATCAATCTATCTATCTATCTATCTATCTATCTATCTATCTATCTATCTATCTATCTATCTATCTATCTATCTATCTATCTATCTATCTATCTATCTATCTATCTATCTATCTATCTATCGATCTATCTATCTATTGATCTATCTATCTATTGATCTATGTATCTGCCTACCTGCCTGCCTGCCTGCCTGCCTGTCTGTCTGTCTGTCTGTCTGTCTGTCTGTCTATCTATCTACTTCCCTCCCTCCCGTCTGTCTCTCTATCTGTCCGTTTGTCTGTCTGTCCGTTTGTCTGTCTGTCTGTCTGTGTCTGTCTGTCTGTCTGTCTGTCTCCAGAGTAAAAGAAAATACAGATGTACAGATGTATCTTCATCAACACACATTCACTGAGAAAAACCACAAATGAACATGATCTGGTTAGTATGTTATTAACATGTTAACATATTAATTTGTTACTTTAGCATACTAATAATACAAAGAGACAGCTCAAGGATCAAGTGTGCAGCACATAATGGGTATGAACATGCAGAAGTTACAGTCTGCGACTTGACAAACACACACACACACACAAACACTGAACGACAAAAACTAAAACACTGACTTAAATAAAGCAAGCATGGATAAAAGCAGGCAGGACATACAAACAAATAAAACAATCATCACCAGAACTGACATGGCTTTTGATGACAATGTTTTTGGTCCTTTCCTTACCTTTGGTTATATAGAGCATGTGCATCACGCATGTGACTGGCCTCGATGTCGTATTGCTGTTGCGTTCTCCAAGCGCCGCATTTGGCGTACTTATCTTCGCTATTAACTTGGGCCTTTGATAAATTCATTCTACAACAAAAGGGAGAGCAAGAAAGGAATAAAAACGAGGGTCAGAGAGATGGACTGAGGAATTCTGATAAAGAACCATTGAGCCATTAACTGCTGACAGACAGTGACGCAGCTCGACACACTGCGAGACAAGAATATTCCTTCTTTTTTTTCCTGACCGGCATTCTTCAATGAAGCGGCTGTAACCGCATGTGGAACGGAAGAAAGTAAAGCCGGCCTCTTTTGTTAATGCCAGGCGTTAATTGAAAACCTGTCCTGACGTTTTTTAATGCACAGACTCATCATTCTACCGGCCTGCAGATTTAACAAGTCTGAGTTGTCGGCAGATAAAAGAGGGACTCTGAGGGGATCAGCGCACGCCTGTGGCCCCTGTACACATCAGGAAAGGGGAGCCTGTGGATTTACAGGACGCTCCACATCAGAACAACTTGAAAAATGACCAATAAAGTGAACGTAAAAAGAAGTTTTGACGTCCAACTTGTGTGAGTTTAGCGTATACTCCTTATCCCTTTAACTACCCCCTAAGAAATAAATGTTTGGATTTAATTTCTTAACTTCTAATGTCGCTAGTTAACACACTCAATGCTTTTTTTCCCAACACATCCCATAATTACTAAAATTTCAACCTCTACCAAACGGTTGATATGTCAGTTTATGGTAAAAGTACTGGAATTAATATATATGTGTACTATGAAAAAAATCGAAAAATATGAAGTGTATGTGAATATATAAAAAATATTCAAAATAAAACATTTTTGAACACTAAATCATCTTTATTTTTTGCCATAAATATTTCAGATTCTCATTTAACATGTTTTCTTGTTTTAAATAAAACCAAAATCAAGTGTAGTAGTGCAACAGCATTCTATTTGTTAGATTTTTTTTTGTAAACCAACAATGGGGTGTAGTGTAAACCATTATTTAAACAATCATTCTTTAAATTACTTTAACAGTCATTATTTAAAACAGTAAAACATGGTCAACCGTTTGGTAGAGCGGCAGATCAAAATCTTCCTTTTAACAAACTCTCAAACTTTAGAAGAAAGCAATAGACTGCGCAGATGTTTCAGGAGTGTCTCTAACTGCATGTAAATAACCCACGCCTTGTTTGTTAGTACAGCAAAATCTTTATACAACTTATGGAAATTAATTGAGGCCTCTAAAAGAGCCTAAGAAAACATCTGAGCACATTAACACACACTTAAAAGTTCTCCGCTAAAACAACTGGATTTAGATTTCAAAAGATTCCAAACTGTGGAATTTTTATGATAAAGTAAAGCGCCGGAGAGCAAAAGAAGTGAAGTGGTGTGAGCCACAGGCAGAGCGGCTGAGTGTGTGAGTCTGCCCCACACTCTCTAATTAACAGAGGAGGCCCCTAATTCTCCTTCTCCGTTCCAACTCAGCAAACACGTTCAATGTCATTAGAGCCGCACACCCCCAACTGTCCCCACACTCGGACTGATGAAACTAATCACTCAACTAATGCTGTGCTCAGCGGCTGTCTAAAAGAACGCAGCCGTGAAGATCTGTCTTTCACTTTCTTAGACTCTCATGCTTGTTTTTTTTTCTGACTCTGTAATCAAGTTTTTTTAGTGATTATTATTATTATTAATATTATTATTATTATTATTATTATTATTATTGTTATTATTATTATCAGTTTAATATTTCATTCAGATTTATTTTGGCATTGTGTACAAAAATAATTCATTTCTAATCCAATTAAAGGAACATGGAATCCACAAATACTTGTGAACATTTCAGGAAGCATTGGAATAATTCATAAACATAAGTGATTGTCAAATGTTTTGTGGCAATCATTGCTAATTTGAGAGTTAATTTGGGAGTGCTTCACTTCAGAGTGTGTGTTTACCTCACAAACAGTGGGCAGAACAGCGTGTGCTGTGTGTGTGTGTGTGAGGCTGGTGAGCCAGTCAGAGCTTAGTGGAAAAAAAAGCAACACACACACACGCACAACACACCACACACACACACACACACACACACACACGTAATGTGTTGGCTTTAGTTCTGGCCGAGTGAGCAGTGGAATCGATAAGCCTCAGCATCACACACGCCACACGGCCTGATACACTCCTGTTTCTCTGAACTCTCTTTAACGTGACTTTACACACAAACACGCTACTGCACTCCCAATGCTAGCGGCATTAAATATCTGTCATTAACTGCAGGGATGCTTTCTAAGCAGTGTGCACCATATATATATATATATATATACACACACATATATATATATATATATATATATATATATATATATATATATATATATATATATATATATATATATATATATATATACATATATTGGGTTCATTTCCATCGGCCATGCTGTATATAACAGGACACATCACAGCAGCAAACGAGGATGAAATTTACATCAA
Source organism: Danio aesculapii (assembly GCF_903798145.1). Classification (NCBI taxonomy): domain Eukaryota; kingdom Metazoa; phylum Chordata; class Actinopteri; order Cypriniformes; family Danionidae; genus Danio; species Danio aesculapii. Next base: position 22,617,229 of record NC_079451.1, on the reverse strand, counting down.
AAGCCATAAACTCTTTGACTTCAGTGGCACAATAATAAACATCTGAAAAGAAATCAGAAAGGAAGGTTTGCCATGTAAAATAGTTGATTAGCAATACATTTTATAAGCATATTTGCATGCATTCAGTCATATAAATCTCTTTAGTGGAATAAGAGATCCTCTTAAATGTTCAAATCAAAGTCAGCAGCAGAAACATGCAGAGTAAGGCAGACGTGCACATAAACACAAACAGCACATGTACACTCGCAACACATTTATCTCAGTCACACAGTTTAAGAAAACAAAAAGAGATTATTTCATCTAGGATGCTAAGTGCGGCTGATATTTCAGGACAGCATTTGTGACAGAGGCATGTAAATAACATTGGTAATCGTGGTATCGTGCGTACAGTAAATATTTTAGTCAAATATAGGGAAATTAATTAGGGCTGGATTTGCTGAGCACAGTTCGAAAAATGTTTTCTTTAATTTGTACATTGTACATCTGCCATTAATCATTTACATGCTTCCTTACCCACTTTTCACAATTTTACACCATATATGATACTTCTAAAAATATATACTACTTCTAATATTAATAATAATTACCTATTAAAGAAAATAAAATGCACTATTTGGTATTAAAACATATATACTGTATATAAACACTGATGTAACTTTGCAAAATTTAAATGACCTTATACTTCTTCTGCTTTTTTCTTATTTACTGCTTTATTATCATTGTTATTGTTGTTATTATTGTTATTATTATTATTATTATTATTATTATTATTAATATTATCTTATTAAATATATTGTTTTGAAAAAAAAACATCAATATTATACAAAACATTGAAATACCTGAGCTTTATTTACATTTCTTTTTACTAAACATTCAAGTTATAATTCTTATCTTTGCATTATTATTTAATTATATTATACAAGTTGTTATTATTATTGTTGTTAGTAAAAACAAAAAAAAAAAAAAAATAATAATAATAATAATAATAATAATAATAATATTACTAAATAAATAAAACATTAAGAACTAAATATTGTTTGAGAAAACTAAAGGTTGTCAAACAATGAAACCGCTAAAATGAAGTGTCACTTCAGATCAGTGGGAGAAACAGGCGCTTCTAGAGGAGAGAATGAATCTATAGGGATCTACCTGAGCCCATTCACGCTACTGTCAAAACGCCTAAGTACTGCATCCATGCGGACAAGGATAACACGCAGGACAATGAGCTGAATTAAGCCAAGTGTGTGTGTGTGTGTGTGTGTGTGTGCTCGTGTTCTGTGTTGCAGCCATGCTCTGCGACTCACTCATGTGTTGCTATTCCATCTGTGAATAGTGGGGGTCTGATGATAAGACAAGTGCCATTCTTTCTTATGCAGGAACGGCCCGCTCCATGCACCGTAAATGCCATCCCTATATCTCTCTGTCTATCTCTTTCCTTTCTGACAGCTCAACCAGGCTGGTTATCCATACTCTGGTAATTACACAGCTTAAACACGCATGCATGGTAACCATACATTTACACTTGCTGAAACAGGTTCCAAAATAAAAGCTTTTGCAATTAAATGATGCACATTTAGTACAACGGTGTCACAGGGGCCACCAGTGGTGCTTTTAAAGCATGTCAGCAGGGCTTCTTGTTATTGTACATCGACGAGCACGTGATTTAACCTTTGGGGGTTGAAGGCTGAAGAATGGGACAGGTGGAATTAAACGCGGGCCTCTCACGCAGGGGCAGCACAGGCAGCGTGGCCGGCCACGCGGCAGATGGACTGTCAGCTTTAATATGACGGAGCGCGTGCGGCCGCTCCAGCCTGGAAGCATGCGGATCTCTACGGGAATGCAGCCGTTCGCCAGTGCAACAGGGGCTGGGAGCTGACGAGAACGGAGCTATGAAGCGCAAATGCACCCGTCTGACACGTCACACGAACATGCCAGGATCGACTCTTGCCCCCTGCCAAGTATGTAAAAAAAGATTGGTTCTGCTATAACTGCACATCTAACCCCGAGTTCAAACAGTGCCATGGGCTGCAGTCAGGTACATCCGTACCCTGTCTGGAAAAATTACCGCACATAAGCAGATTTGTTCAAAAGCCTCCCATCAGGATTGCTTTGATAATCTACAGCGGGGCGGAAATAACACTCGTTTGAATGGGACTCAAAGTCAAGAAATTTCGCATTTAAGATGAAAAAGAAACAATAGCTTCTGTTTGCCTAAGCGTTTCCGGGGGGATACGTTTAAACAGGTGTTAAAAAGTCATGTTAGGCAAAGAAAGCAAGATAACATACATAAATGTGCTGAAGAATATGACATACAGGTATAGAGGCTTGATTTAGAACCATCTAAATTTCTAATGCAGCGTGTTTCTCTGAGGATTTCATCATTCTGCTTTATTTGAGGTGGAAAAAATGGCCTCAGGATGTGCATATGGATATTAACACATATATTTGTGACCCTACAGATGCTCAAAAGGTGTTTTACAAATGATCCAGCAGAGAGAATTAACAATTAAATTGATTTCCACAAGTGCAATCTGAAAAAGCACTTCTGAATTAATGTAGACTGAATTCATCTGATGCAAAAACAGAGAGAAAAAAGTAAATATCTAAAAGAATGAGTCTAGAAGGACTCTACTGCTGACTGCAAAAAAAACCTGGCCTTACACGGTAAGCATCACACTGATCTCATCACACACACTTACACACATGCACACACACACACACACACACACACACACACACACGTGATGTATGACAGGAGAAAGCGCAGAGAAATATTTCACTGTCATCCGTCACCCAGCTGTGCGATTCATTTCCCTTTCTCTGCTACAAGACCACCACAATTTCGCAATTTCATTGAGGACCAATGAAGCTAAAAGCGATTCAAAAATCAGTCCAGATCTGCACCACTAGAACTGGAGAGAATTTTAGCTCCTTCCAAACATGCATACTGTATAGACGCAACCCTTAACATACAAATTGAATCTCTCATTTACGCAAAGAAAATGACAGACTCTTAATATCACCAACAGACTGTCCTAATCAACAATCATTTCCACTCATTTGTTGTAATGCATCTTCGGAGAAATAGCTAAACAGGAAAGCAAAACTGAATCAGAAAAGCTATATCCGCATACCGAGAGACAAACGGTGAGTCTGCTGGGAGCCGGTGGAAAACGCAGTGGCTAAAAGCACTATTTTTACACCCTTATCTAGCCCTCATGGACCCTCCTGCTTCTGGAGTGACCACACTCCCTATTGACCTGCTGTAACTGTATCCTACAGGCTCTCTGCCTCTCTCCGGCACACAGCAGACCGAATCATCCACAAAATCAAGAGCAAAGGGGAAACCAAGATATAAGACATAAGTTTTAAAGAAAGAGATTGTCGCTAAGGATCTAATCACTAATGTTTTTTTTATTTAGACTTTTTTTGTTGAGTCTCAGCTGGCGTGAACCCTGTTAAAACCCTTATTCAACTTCTCGTAAAGAAAAAAAAAAATGCACCATCGCATTCGGGAAGAAATCCTGATGGATTGATGCATAAATCACACAAATTGACAAGTGCATCATCAGGGCTCCCGCTCTGTGTGTTTTCATGTGTGCGGCACCTGCGTGCGAGCGTTTCACACGAGTGTGTGCATCCGTCCGACGGGCCACTTATTGCACTTTTCAACAAAAGAGCAAAAAATATAGCTTCCCTTTTTTCCTTACGGCCCCCCCTCCGGCCTCTCTTTTCTCCTGAATGACAGGCTGCTGGAGGGGCCAGGAGGGAGGGGGCTCTCTTTTAACTGGAGTTAATTACCCTTGGAATGCCTCAGGACCCCTTCAAATAAGGGGAAGTGGCAATGCTCTGTCTCCAATAAGCAGGACAGCGTAAAGACAAAGAGTGTCCAGACAGTAATCGACAAGGGGCCACGGAAAGAGAAAGACATGCGGGACGAGCCACGACACCTCTCACACAGGGGAATGGGATGGAGCCAAATCAAGGCTGAACGGCAACAAAAGGCCTCTTTGCGCACACACTCTCACACACACGAGGCAGAATAAATAAATCTGCGCTGTGCATATTGACATCATTTGACAGATGAATTAAGTAAATGATTTTATAAGGAGATTTAAACGGAATTTAATTTACACAATCTCTCTTATTCCTGCTGATCCCCGCCTCTGGGTTTCATTCGCCTCTTGTGTGAGGAAAGAAATATGAACGGGTGGAAAACGCAAAATCAAGTTTTCATCAAGGGTCACAAAGAGTGAGAGGGTGGGGGGGTGGGGGGTTTGGTGTTTTAAATCATCCGACAAAAGGTTGAACATGCATGACGTGAACGCTCAGACACCTTCTGTACGATTCTGCGCTCAACTATTTCAGCCCACTGCAGAGTCCAGCAGTGATTTTACACGCATGACACCGCGCTTCCACTGGACATTCACACTCCATTGCCTTTAAAAAGCTGACTGCTTGCTTCTGGTGAAATTAAAAATGTCAAGCATTAAGCTCTGATGTATTTTCTTTCCTTTATGTTTGATTAAAAATATATATATACACACATTATATATACACACACACATACACAAATAATGAACATTCTAGAAATGCATATAATGATTTATATATTGACTTTCTAGAAATTGCAAAACATTATGAGAGGTGATTAATTGAAAAGGCAGGCAATTTTGTCAAGCTTCACGAAGATCTTAATGTAAATATGGAAGTCTTCTAAACGTCTTCATTTATTCGTTTAACAAAGCTGAAAAGACACTAAACAATCACAGCTGTACAGTGGATAGGTGCAAGCTGCAACTAAAATTCTTTATTGTATAAATGATTTCAAAAATTCATCCAACCATATTGTTATTTTTAATAACTAAAATGTTTGGGAAAATTGAAACACTTCTTGGTTTTTATTACTTATTTTTACAATAAAACAAACAATGAGCATTCAAATATCTCAAATCTAAAAAAAACTAAATAGATCAATTAAAATCCAAACAATAATTAAACACTTTCTCAAAATATTAAGCTTAAAATTACAATAAAAGTCATTCAAAAACGCTCTCCATTATCTCCAACCGTGAATGTAATATTAAATGAGCGTGCAGATGTAAATGTACATGCAGCCGGTGAGAGTCTGTAATTATGATAATAGCTAAACCAGCACTTGTTGTTATTACCATCATTAATACACTAATTAGAATCTCAGTAGTCAATTTGTGTTAAAATAAAGATCAAACAGCGAGCGGGCGCCAAATGGCTAAAAGGCTGTGAGGAACCGACACTCTTATCTCTGAATTTCCTTTCATGAGTCTGAATAATCCAGTCAATCTAATGATCCTGTGCAGGGTGTGTGCCAACACATCCACACCACTGCTGTCATTCCATCAACACAGGAGATTTCAAAACTCAGTCACCGCTAAATAAATTCACTTTTACAACTATGTTGTTCTTCAGGTGTGTTAAGGAATTTCAGAAGCTTTCAGACAGAAGTTAAGCTGATAGTTTTATTTTAAAACAGACCAAGATGGTTATAATCTTTTGATCATTTTCAGTCGTAATGTGTTTTGTTTTTTCCATTACTTCACACTGTAGGTGTTGTCAATTCGCAGTCAGTTTTTATTATCAGTGTTCATACACAACACAGGGAAGAGGTTAGCCTAATAGTTCTGTTGTTTCGTTAATCAAATGATGTTCTGCTCCATTACATTTTTCTCAAATTCATAAAGCAAAGATTAACAAAATAATGCAGTTTTTTAGGAGTAAACATGACTTACAGGAATTTTAAACTCAATTTATTTAACTAAACATTTTTTCCTGACACATAAGCATGGTTATCTTAGTACATTTTCTCATATAGAACACTGAATTCTTAGGTTTTATCTCACACGATTTGACACAAACACAATTTAGTCACACAACTAATACTAATAAAACAACTATTAATTAAACCAGAAGAAAAGTCTAGATAAACCTGTCAGCGCACTAGCTGATGTCTAAATCAGTCCCATTCCTGGCTCTGTGCTGACAGAAGTGAGCGGGACAGAGATAAATATGAAGCTCAGGAGCTGTTCTCTGTGCCGGCTCCTGGACAGTCCGCTCACTCGCTTGCTCGGTTGAACTCAATCCCTCCCTCCTTCCCTCTCTCCCTCTATCTCTCTCTCTCTCTCTCTCTGAGCCAGCACACCGTCTTTAATACATTTAGCGGGCCACATGCTGTGCGACCGGTCTGCGATTCAAGCCACCTAAGACCCTTTTCTCCCTTCTATCCCGTTGCTTTCGTCTCTCCCTCGACACTCTCTCTATCATGTTGTTTTCCGTCACACACTCCTAATGATTTACACAAAACACACTATGTACTGTCAAAGCGGATGCAGGTTGCTGTAATAGTGGATAAGCTGTCACAGCATACAGTATAAATGTTCGGGCTCCAGACAGCTACCTGACAGCGAAAACAACCTTGAGTTGAGGACTACGCTGACCACATGCACACATAAACACAAGCACACTGCCAGGACAGGAACAAACAGTCTAGCCGGACACACAAGTGCAAGCAAGAAGTAGAAGAAATGAAAATGTACCTACTGTTGATCGGAGTGCAGGGAAAAACACTCAGGGAGCGAAAGTTCTACCGAATCCATGTGCGCTCTGCGATCATCGTTTGAGCAAACCTCTTCTATAAATTAAAGTTTTCTCTCTCTCTCTTCTCTCTGTGTCTGCGCTCCTCTTTCTGTCCCTCTCTCTCTCTCTCTGTACCTCCTCCTCCTCTCTCCCTTCCGTGACTGAGCAGTGCAATTAACAGGACCGTTCTCCCGGTGACAGCCTATAGGCACAGCCAGTTGGGACCAAAAGCTCTTGCACTCTTCTAATCAAGGACTTAAAGCCACGATTGCTGCTCATTAATATGAAGCAGGGCTTTGCATATGCAGTCCCCCCGGCCCTCCCGGACGCCAGATTGGTGGCTTCTCAGCCAATTGGAGTGAGACAGGGCAGTGTCTGCGCCCACAGAGAGACAGAGCAGGGAGAGAGGGGAGGGAAAGACAAAGCGCGAGCGAGAGAGAGAGAGAGAGAGGGAGGGAGAGAGGGAGGAGGGAGGGGGAGTGGTGTAATGAGAGGGAAAGTGGGGGTGAGAGCAGGTTTAAAGAAGCAGCCCGCGTCTCTCCCTCAGCAATGCTTATCGGCTCGCGCTGTCAAGTGCGCAGATAAAACCGCTCACTTTGTTGATACAAAACATTGTGAATGAAGCTGTTCGCTTTGCATCCACCCGTCATTTGTTTCTTCCTTCCACCTGTATGGAGAACATTTAACATTACGTGTTATAACCTATTAGTACGTTTAAATCCAAAAAGAATTGTTGTTTTTTTGCTTGTTTGTTTGTTTGTTTTTTAGAAAAATTGAGTTTGTTTTTTCAGGTTGCGGATGTTGTCGTATATTTTATGTAAGTGGAAAAAAGCAGGATCAAAGGCCGTAGCAATGCACGGCAACATCATAACCGCGGCCCATCAGAGCAAATGTGGACGTGAGGGAGTGGACACACGCTACTGTGACCACATCACTACTGACAGATACAGCCAGAGCAGGCGGAGGAAAGATCAAAGGCACCCCTTTGTTCTAGAATGATTGAGCCACATTTGCGGGGCATCCAGGCTGCCGGCGCGTGCGGTTCGCAAGTACATGTGTATGTTTACGCGCGTGTCACCGACTCGCTGCATTTCCAGCAGCAGCAGGGAAGATATTGCTGGCATCTCAGCACCGCAATTCCCCACTGATAAGAAAATTCAGGAGCCGCACCGGCCCGCAAACCATTGTGCCGGCCCCACCACGCCGCCACAGAAATTGCATCTGACCGTCTTTCATATTCCAAAACTTGCAGGGAATTTTGGAGGCAGATGTGTCTGTAAAATGCCAGCTTGGGTCTGGGAAACAGAACTAAACCTATTCACTGGACAACACATGCAAAGCGTTGTTTGACTTTTATTACGTTAACTATTTTAATATTGTTAATAAACATGAAGTTGGGAGTACTTTAGTCTAATAATTATTATTCTAAATAAACATTTAAACTGATTATTGTAAAAATTAATAATGTTAATTGTTTTTTAACAGAAGAATTCAATACTGTCTGTTTCTTAAAACCACACATGAGCAAAACATGTGAAAAATACTTCATATTTATTTAAAGTTTACTTTTATAAACATTCTAATATAAAAAAGGTATTAACAACTGAACAAGTAGTCAAATTGAATGTATATCATACATTAATATTGTTAGTAGAAATGACATAAATTATTAATAATAATAATACTATATTGTGTATTATATAACATGTAAGTACTGTCATTGTCATTCCATTACTTGACTTCCTATTAGTACGGGAAACTATTAAGACTCAGGTAGGCAGCAGGTGCATTGTGCAGAGAAAGATAGATGGAATGAGAGATGCACATCAACAATAAAGAGGCACAGATCAATGCAACGCACACTTCACTGAAAACTAATATCTTTCAGGGAAATAAGATCTACTTCTAAACTGCACAAAGAAAGAAAAAGCTTGATATGGCACATATACATACGAGTGAGTGAAATTCAGGTGTTTCCCTTTGAATAACAGATGGGCAGAAAAAAAGAAAAGGAAAACTGTTTGAACGATCAGAATCACGTAACTTTGTTTCCAGATGAGCATAAAAGACTGCAAGAAGATTATTTTTATTACATGCGAGAGTGTTGCCATTGCTGAAGGACGCTCTGGGTCTAACAAAGGAGTTTGAGAAATAACACTTATTTCCGCGGTTTTGGACTGGCCAACGCGCGCGCACACACATACGTACACACACTTCGAAAGTTACATTTGCTTAATTTATTCATCTGTCTGCTTTTAAACAATGTAGACTCTCTGCAGTCTTTGCGCCACAAAAACAAGGCGCATGATTAAAAAATACTAAAGCAGCGGTTTCAAAGCACCACGTGGAAACGACAGGCAGCTGAGCTCCATTTGAAACTGTTTTAATTGCACTGTTACAAACGGCAATGAAGAGAATGAGGGGAACGGGAACCGCCGTGATGTTCGAATACAGATATGAGGGATACCTGTGTTCACTCAAGTCCCATGAGACCAGCAAACATTCCCCATATTAGGATTCACGAAGATCAAATGCTGAGACAGACAGCACTTATGTGCTCATATTTGATGCACACTGGGACTGTCAACAAAAAAAAAAAGGAAAGCAGTTAGACTGACACATAATGGCCTTGCCATATAAACATCTAAAGCAGTGTCAACTTTGCCAGCAAATTTTGGTTTAGTTTTAATCTAAGTCTTTTGACTAAAATTCCATTTTAATTTTAGTCATATTTTAGTCTTCTGAATCATTTTAGTTTTAGTCTAGTTTTAGCGGACTAATTTTGAAAAGACTTTAGTCGACTAAATCTACTCTAGATTTAGCTGATTAAAATATATTTGGTTTAATTTAAGAGTAATTTAATTAAAATAGTGTACACAAATATTTATACAAAATATTTTAATTTAAATAACTTTAATATTAAATAAAACTGTCTCATTAAAATATACAATAGCTTTCCCAAAGAAGACAAAACTTAGATATGCATTGTTTATTTATATCATAAGTAACATGTCAAATTATGTGATGGCAATCAAACCACATGTAAGAACAGTAGCGTCTGAAAATCTGGATTGTGCAATTATTTAACAAACCCTTTATTTAAACGTGGTAAACTACTAGTCTTTTTAACCAGTTTGTTGAACAGTTTCAAGCCATTACGTCTTGAAAGGGCCTAAATAGTTAAGTCCACTTGCAATGTCAGTCTATACCAAGCTTTACTGTTGAAGCTGGTGTTACAAGACATGGCACTCAGCTATAGCACGGATTAAATAAGTAGAGTAATGGTGTAGTATCCCGTGTATACTGTGAACCAGTTACTTTCCAAATGTGTGGTGTGTGTGTGTGTGTGTGTGTCATGAGTAATTCTGACTGGATATTTACCAAAATACATCCCTTAATCACATTCTCGTCTCGTTTTTTATTAGTCAATAAAAATGTCAGTATATTATATTATAGTTGTCATCATCATCATCACTTAATTTTCATTTAGTCTTTGTCTAGTTTTTCGTCAGTAGAAACTTGTTCGTCATGTAAATTATGACGAAATTTTTTTGTCAACTAAATTAACACTGATCTAAAGAACTGAATCAAATCAAAGCAGACGTTCAGACTAGGAAATAAAGTTTTTATGCACAGATGATGTGTTTTTTTTATTTGGGTTTCACAGCAGGGGTGCAGTGTTGTGTCCGAATGTATTGATTCAATTATAGTGGCCCGCCTGTTTTTGACAGACCCCCCCTTTAGGTCACATTTCCATATCTGTGCTGAATGGACAGCCGTTTCCCCCTAAACATTGGCCACGTGGAGCTCGCGACACCCAAATCATGCTCCAAACTTCTGTTGAGAATTGAGCAACATGCTAACGACATTATGTTTAACCATAACCACATTGCTCTCTTAACATCGTAAAGTTATTCAAAATCGAGCCTACTACACGCTGTCATTAACAGCCTTTAATCCCTGCTGCCCCGCTGAATACATTTGAACTTAAGTATGCACGACTAGTCTGCGCTGATAAAGAAACCAGACCACCTTATCATTCAAAGGAATCTGAGAGAAGCAGACTAAACAAAATGTGTGTGCATATATATATATATATATTCACAATATATACAACACAGCAACAATATTAAGCTAAAAGAATGATCGATTAAATGAATTCAAACTAATTGAAAACTATAATAAAAATAATAAGTGACAGCTTCAGAGTCAGTTGGAATTTCTGTGTGGAGTTTGCAAGTTTTCTCTGTGCAACTACACCCAATATGGCCCTTTCTCAACTACAAATTGCTTTTAATGAACTTCAACATAATTTATTATTCTGAGTTAAAACTAGTTTTAAATGCCGATAAAATAAAACCTATGTTATTTCAATTTATTTAACAAAGTAAGCAAAGGCAAGGTTCTATTACTACTACTCTTGGCGCAGATATTGAATTGGTGTCCCAGTACAAATATCTTGTAATTTTAATTGATGACACTTTCTTTTAGTTCTCACATTCAGCAATTGGTGAAAAAAATAAAAGCTTTAGACTTCTCTTTTAGAATTAAGAACTGCCTTTCTTTTGATGCTAAAAAGAAACTGGTTGATGCAACATTTATGTCGATATTGGACTACGGTAATGTTATCTACATGCTTGCATCGTCTTAGTGTGTTGTATTCTAGGGTAGGTTGGTCTGCTTTGTCAATTTGTAGGCTCAAGCATTGGCATATCTTTGTTTACAAATCTATATCAGGCTTACTCCCATCACATCTCCAGAAATACATTTGTAAAAAACCTGTCCTTAGCTATGGCCTTCGGTCACAGGATATTTTTTACTGTCTGTTCCTAAAGTGCAGACTGAGATGGGAAAAAAGGTTTTTGAATACGCCCACCTTATGCGTGGAATAATCAACAACAAAGCTGCCGTTTAAAGAATTGATTTCACTAAATGCTTTTAAAATGAGTATCCTGATTTAGAATTGAAACACAGACTTATAGATGTTTTAAAATAGTTTGTTTATCAATGGTTTGATTCATGTTAACACTTAATTGTTTTTTTGTTTGTTGTCTGTTGGACACATGTGACATGTAATCTTGGCCAGGACGCTCTTGTAAAAGAGATTGTTAATTTCAATTTGTTTTTCTTGGTAAAATAAAGGTTATAATAATAATAATAAAGTGTTCGCGTGGGTTTCCACTGGGTGCTCCAGTTTCCTCCAGCAAGTCCAAACACATGCGCTATAAGTGAAATTGGGTAAGCTAAATTTTCTGTAGTGTATGTGTGTGAATGAGAGTGTATGGGTGTTTCCGAGTTTCGCCTGGAATGGCATCTGCTGCATAAAACATATGCTAAATAAGTTAGCGGTTCATTCCGCTGTGGCGACCCCTGATTAATATAGAGACTAAGCCAAAAAGAAAATGAATGAATGAATAATATTTAAATAAACATTTATAAAACTGCTGTAAAAAGGGGAGGGGGGAGGGGGGGGTTGTGACAGAATAGTACTATCAGAAGAGGACCATTTAAATATTTCATTTAAATATGAACCGATAAAATGTATCTTATTCATTAGATTTTTAAAAATACAAAAGTTAAAAGCTAATACGAGAAACAATAATAATAATAATTAATAATTAATAAATAAAAAATCCGAAAAAATTATAATACTAAAATTATTAACCGAGGTATTTGTAGCATTAAGTAAACTATAAAGTTAACTAAAAAAGTTACATTGAGGTAAAATAAAATAAAATCGCAGCAGTAATGCAATCTTAAGAGCACTTAGACTTTCAGCCATTAATGCATTCTGTTGTAAAGCTCAGTCCAAAATGGCTGAGTCAAGGCACCTGTTTCCTTGTATTGTAGCGAGAGGCAATCGATTATGAAAAAGCTCCTATTACACCCCTAGCACAGCATCACGTACACCCATGCACACACTCGTTCTCACAGACAGGTGTCGTGGGGCGAGCGAGGGCCACAAAGGTATTCCAGAACATTCCACTAATGTCAAGGATGCATGTTGTATATTTATACATGGTGTAAAGCCGGTTAAAATCAGTGAAAAACACAAGCACCAAACACTGTTTACACTCACAACAAATTCTCTCAGGCTATTTTGGGTAGCCGAGACAACTGGTTTCAGTGAGACAGCTGAGAAACCGCATACTGTCCTGAGTGTGAAGTCAAAACGGCGGATAACAAAAGAAAAAAAAGGGGCCAACGTTAAAAGAGCCCCTCGTGCTTTACAGCGGCGCTCTTAAGACTCTCAACAGGAGACACTTTGCTCTATAACTTTGACTGAAAGTTATTAGCGCTCTCTTTCTCTCGCTGCTCTTTGAAATTCTATGACTCTATTAATCCAAACCTGCAATATTCACAACTCTCTATAAATTCAATTGTCAGATGGTGGATTTTTATTCCGGGCTGCACTCGAATCCAAAATTAGAGGCAGTAAAATTCACATTAGCTCTAAGAGAAATGGAATTCTAAAGCCTATATTTTAGAAGAAAAGAAAGCCCTTTTCCGACAGAGAAGAGACTATTTGAGAGGTAATGATTTTATCTGTTTTCACCACTGCCTGGCGCCGAGCTTCAATCCCACAGTGTGCCATTAACAAAAGGAGTTCTTATGCTGAAAAGCAGTGGAATTTAGTTTAAGCTTATGAATGGAAATAATAATAGTCAAGTGGAAGGGGAGAAAAAAAGGCGGCAGACAAGATATATTAAAAAAGGAGACATAAATCGGTTGTTCTTTATTGTTAGGGATGTGATTGGGCATTAGAAATAGTACTGGATTTAGCAAATTCTACAATGCTATACATAAATCGGTTGTTCTTTATTGTTAAGGATGTGATTGGGCATCATAAATTGTACTTGATTAGCAAATTCTACAATTTTATACAAAACACTGTCATCGTGTTCCGGTTCTAGTGTAAGTTTGTGACCGGTACAGAATAAAAGAAATGACACTGGCTTTTCTACTGAGTAGTGCTGTGTATTTTGCTGATTTAAATAGCTGACGTTGCTGGCTAACACACATGAGGATTTGTCGAAAAAACGATTCATAGACAGAATGGGAAACATGGTGAAGACTGGGTTGTAAAAATACACATGCAGAGAAAGTTGCATTAAGGGTAATATCTATTACTGAATAATACAAATATAATACAAATATAATATAATATATTATAATATAATATAATATAATATAATAATATAATATAATCTAATATATATAATATATAAAATATATAATATAATATATATAATATAATATATATAATATAATATAATATAATATAATATAATATAATATAATATAATATAATATAAATATTTGACAAATATATACACTGTAAAACCTAAGGTAACTCAAACCATTTGAAGAAAGCAATTGCAACAAACCATTTAAGTTCAAAAACTAATCCTAATGAGTACTGTGAACTTTATCCATTTGAGTAAATGAAGCAATTTGAGCACAGTAAAACCCAATAAATAATAAAGAGAACTCAAACCAACTGAGTTCTGTAAACCCAATAAGTTAAAGACAACTCAAACTGAGGAAACCAATTGCTACAAACCATTTGAGTTAAAAAAAAAACTAATCTACATGAGTATTGTGAACTCCATTTAAGTTGAAGTAATGAGATATTTAAATAACTCAATACCTTCAACAATACTATTAAAATAAATTAAAACATTAATTAATAAATGCACTTCCAGCCATTTCCGACTATATATACTGTAATAATGTCAGATGGCCAGTCACTGTACAAGTACGGAAGTGTGTTCCTGATCTTATCCGGACATCAATATTAAAGCCTCTATTTGCTGAAAGTTAAAAAATCAGAGTGGATCTGCGAGCAAAGAGATTATTGTTTCTTTTTGTTTCCTCCTGCTGCTCACTCGCTCTTATTTATGTGTTCAGGCAAGGTGTCACAAATCAGCAGGAAAACAATTTTGGAAAACGCAGGCACTTGGCATGACAAGGTGTCATTAGGCTGTTTGATCCAGTGCTCTGACAACTATAGAGGCAAACATATAATCATTGCATTAAGGTGGCAGCCACTGAGAGTTTCTCTGTCTCTCTTTGCCGGAAGCAGTAAGTGTGTGCGATCACGAGTAGCTGGAGGCGACACAGCCTGCTAAACGCTGGAGTAAAACTGCCCATGAGAGAAACCGACTGTTCAAATGCACACAGCTCTTCACAGACATTCAGATGATTCAAATAAACTGTATTTTTTATATTTAAAACATTTGGATATAGAATAAACAGATAATAGAGAACTAAATAAGGAAAATTCCATGATAATGTAATAAAATCAAAGTAACAACAATCAAACAATTGAAAACAAGTAAATAAAAAAGTAATACGACTAATAAAATGTGAAATGTGTAAAAGAATTTGAAACATTAATATTATCATAAACATTGGGATCTATAAAATCTAAACAACTATTTTTGTTTGTTTGTTTATTTTTACGTTTATTTTTATCATTATTACAAACTTAAAAATTGCAGAATTCTGTAAAAGTTACTTTAATAATAAAGAGAATGAAAAAATATATAAATAAAAATCAGACAAACAAGCAAAGCAAACAGTCAACCAATTAATCAACAAACTATCAGACATTTTTTCACGAAATTTGAATAGTATTAAAAATTCTGAGTAAAATTTCATGCAGATAATATATACTAAAAAAAAACTGAACATTTATATTTTAAAACCTATAATTTTTCAGTGTCAATATCAATCAGTGTTGTTATTGTATAATTGAGAAATTATAGTAGTTTAAGTATTACATTTCATTTTAAATCTAGTTATTTTGGTCATTTTTAGTGGATTTTAGTGGGAAAACTTTAGTTTACTTATTTTTGTTTTACTAATTGAAAATCATGTTTTTTCTTTAAATAAAATGTATTTTTTTTACGTATTTTGTTTTTAAATGCAACACTACATTTATTTTCAAACTTTTTAAAATGAGTTAAAAGCACATTCACCATAGAGAAATCGGTAGGGAAAACTGCCTTCCCATTGAGGGGATACTGATTACACTCGTTCCAGCATGTGAAATACAGACATGCGAAACAGGTTGCCTTTTCCGGCTGTATGGCCAGATCAATTGTTATAACATTACTGGGTTGGAAAGTAGTAATTCACTTCATTGTCGATGGACGCCTGCAAAATAACACCTCTGATTACACGCAATCAATGTGATAATGGCAAAAACACATTTGTACAATGGAGCGAGCTGCCGTAAAAGTGCCAGCGGCGGCCGGTGGAGATGAGGAGCCAATGCTCACATGTGTAATAAATACTACACCACCACCAGTGGCCCTTAGCAAACTCCAAATTCAATATCATAAATGTACAAAGATAAGAGCTGATGCTTAGATTCTGCTTAAATTCCAGTTAAAACAAGCCTTACTAATGTATATAGAGAAGATAGACCTCCTGAATAAACAATTAGCATTTTCTTATTTAAAATTTATTTGAATAAGAGGTTGAAAAAAAAAGACCAATTCGGTCCGCTCTTGTGACAAAAGCGCAGGGTTAAGATGTCCATATGTGATAAGAGCCATGTGTGTGTGTGTATGTGTGTGTGTGTGTGTGTGTTTGACAGTCTCTGGCACATTCGCAGATGAAAATCTTGATGATTTAGGTCATTTTTCCTGTGCGGGCAGATAAGTGTTCTGCTTTAATCAGGTAAGATGTCCCTCTCAACAGCACACAAACAACACATGCACTGTATTCACACACACACAAACACACATTTATACTTGCATGCATTAACATATACTATAATAATGAATTTTTGAATTTTAATAATGACATTATATACTTTAGGATTTTAACTGTAATGTAATGATTTGCACCTTTGTGAGGCTGCTTTGGAACAATAATTATTGTGAAAAGCGCTATACAAATAAATGTGAATTGAATTAAATATAATTTTAATATTATATTAGGATAGCAGTTTATGGCACTGATATAAAAGCTGATGTTTATAATAATATTCAAATAAAGCAAATTACCTTTTATAAATGGTTATGCAAATTAAATTGTTACACCAGTAGGTGCCGATTGTTGAAAGTTGAGTACAGTAATGAACATGAAGTCTTCATAAGTTAGTTCTTGAATCATATTTACAAGAGATTTTCAAGTTGATGGATGTTAATCATGTGAATAAAATAGTATTGCAACATTTCCTGTTATTTATATTTTGTTTCAAATGTTTTAAAATGCTAATTTAATCATTTATATAAACTAAGCTGTAGATAATATAAATATATATAATATAGTGAAACTGAGTGGAATTAAATGAAACTAAACAAGACAAGACAAAAAGCAAAAGACAAAACACAAAACAAAACAAAAAACAAAAAACAAAACAAAACAAAACAAAACAAACAAAACAAAACAAAACAAAACAAAACAAAACAAAACAAAACAAAAACAAAAACAAAACAAAAACGTGTCTCAGTTTATCCAGAATCATCATTCAGTTCTACACATCAAACTAGTTTAAAACCCCTAAACAGGATTGTGATGTGATCATTAATTCATTATCTGACACACAGCAGCAAGCGACCGCTTGTCCCACAGTGACAGGCCCTAAACAACAGGCCAGAGCAAAATAAGCTTTGGCATTTTTCAATAAGCAATATGCCTAAAATTACTGCTTTAGCGCTGTTGAAGCGCAGCACCCATCTATTCAACCCCAACAGGACACGAGAGCAGATAAGCGAGGATGAGCCGTAGTCCTCAAAGAAATGAAATTGCACGTAAATATAATAAAAAATAACGGGAGTAAAAAAAGTGGAGATTAAAAACACATTCTATTAAACAGATGGTTAAAGAGGATTTTATTCTAGGAAATATGACAAGCGTGTAAAAGAGGTGCGAGAGAGGGGAGAGAGAGAGAGATGGTGGTTGTTTTTTGGTGAGTGAACCGGTGAAAGCCATGTCTTTAACCAGATCAGATTCTTGAAATTGGCTGTCAAGGCAGGATTGTCCTGAGTTATAGCTGTCTATCACCACCCCCCTCGCATAGAGACGCACCGAGCTGCTGTCGCTTCCCCTGCCGCAAAGCATCTTAAATTTTACAACACCACCATCTGTTACAAAATCTAATTCACATTCCGCCCATAATCGGGTTTACCTCTGTAATACCCGTTCTGCCACTCTCTCTTCTCTCTCTCTCTCTCTCTCACTCTCACTCTCTCTGCACGGAGCCCGAGCCCCAACCCCGAACCAAACACCAGCATGTCTGCAGGCAAGCTTTCATTAGGGGGAAGAAGAGGCGCAAATAGTCGAATCATTTTTCAGAATCTTTGATGTTTTGATGATCAAGAATGGTAACATCCGTCTACCTTCACTGACTGATCTACCACAGCTGTGCCATTTCTTTCATTACAGTTGTCAGATATATTATATATAGTCTGACATATTTTATATAATATTTAAACAACACAAAAACACTCAAAACTGCTAAACTAAATAACTCAAATGAAACAAAAATAAATTCTAAAAATAAAATTATTTCTACAAAGGTAAACAAACAATAAATATGTATTAAACTACAAAACAGAAATCGACAGAACTACGATCCTATAAAAACAAACAAAAACATTACATATGACATCATCATTACAATTGTACAAACTAAACTCAAATGAAAACAAAACAAAAAAATAAATTTAAATGGTTACTAAAAAAACAAACTATAAAATATAATAGACTACAAAGAACAAACAAAAAAACACCACAGATCTTCAATCCTATAATACAAACAAAAACATTACTTATAACCTAAATATAAACAATGAACACCACTTCTACTACTATTGGTAATAATACAAATCAATATGACCATTAAATAATTATCATCAACAATGCTGTATTCATAATATACTGATACATCAAATTTACAGATAAATATGAATGAATAAAAAAAAAATACGAATTTAAATTTAAGGGTAGACTTTATTTTAAATTTAAGAACTGAGTTATAAACGTGTATATTCAAGAGTAATTTTAATCATAATGCATACAATTTTGCACACTGTTATTAAGATTACTATATTAATATTATATATTCAGTGCAACAAGGAGATTGTAAAATAAACTATAAGCAATGTTAACAACATTACATTTAACAACAGGTTAGATTATTATTATTATTATTATTATTATTATTATTATTACTATTATTAATTCATTTGCCTTCAGTTTAGTCAGGGGTCGCCACAGCGAATGAACCCCCAACTTATTCAGCACGTTTTACACAGTGGCTGCCCTTCCAGCTGCAACCCAGTACTGGGAAACATCCATATACATTCATCCTGACACACTACGGCCAATTTAGTTTATTCAATTTACCTGTAAGGCATGTCTTTGCACTTTGGGGGAAACTGGAGCACCCAGTGGAAACCCACGCGAAAAGTATTAACACATTATTATTTTTCATTCATTCATTTATCTTTAGCTTCATTTCTTACTTTTTTAGGGGTCACCACAGCGGAATGAACCGCCAACCATTTCAGCAAATGTTTTATGCAGTGAAACACCCATATTCACACTCATACACTATGGCCAACTTAGTAAATCCAATTCACCTATATTATTATTATTATTATTATTATTATTATTATTAGTATTATTATTATTATTATTATTATTTACTAATCAAATTAAAACATCATACATTTTGTTAAGATTTGTAATGTTTACACAAATGTACTTACCCAGTGGTGTGACTACTAATATTATTTCAATTTTGTTTTATTCTAATTGTATTATATTATTCAAAAGAAAATAATACTAGAACAGGTAAACTTGTAATTAAAATATACTTACATTATTAACAATTAAAAACTTAACCATATAAAAATATGAACTGCAAAATATTGTGCTTACAACACAGACAATACAGAATTAGTAACATTATACGTCCACTAGGTCCAATAAATTAATATTAGAACACGAACAACTTGAAAAATGTAGAACATTTGAACAAAAATAGTTGTTTATAAACTAAACTCAAACTTAAAACAAGTAATCTACCCCCAAAACACAGTAATATTCCAATAAATTGTCCAGCTACAGATCCACATTCTGCCCCAAGACTCCTGAAAGACTTGAAGTTTTAATACCACAATATAATCCTCCCAGTTATAAACCCGAGATTCAATCCAATCTCCACCTCAGACTGCACCCAAAAGCCCCTCATTCCCCATCTGCATTTAAGGCAATCTACTTTATTACACAAGCCGCTAAATTTACAGTAACAAGACGCTCCCTTGACAAATCAATCATTTTCCGAGTATTTGATCATATAATAAAACAGTGCCTCTGGAGGCCGAGCAGCTAAATCGCTTGATTTTCCGTTTATCTGGGAAATGGCTTGCATCTGGGTAACAGCTCACCAGCAGATGGAGAGGTTTTTCCCCTGACCCCCAGACCAGGCTTCAGATCATGGTTATCAGTGCAAGGTGTATGTGTGTGTGTGCATGTGTGTGGTGAGTGAGTGTTGAAGGTTGCTGTTTGGGATTTGCAGACTTCCATGAGCATTCAAAGTTCTCGTGGTTCCCAACGATTCCACAGCCTTTGGTATTAATGCATGCTTTTCCCCCTGAGACTTTATGAATCTTACTGTATATTGGCATCACTGACTGAACTGTAAACAGCACCTGTTTGTGTACCGCATGTGTGTATGTATTAGGGCTGCATGATATTGGAAAAATCTGATGTTGCGATCATTTTTTCTGTGATAAATATTGCGATATGAACAAGATGGTTTGGACAGGACTGTTTATGGTTTTCTAGGGAGCCGTAACAGTATTAAGATACAGAAATTAAATAATCAAAATGTACTTCGTCTCATTTCTAGTCAAAATATAAAACAATTTCAGAGCAAGTACAAATATTGTTTTGTTTTTACCGTCAGAAGAAATAAGTAAAAATTAAGAGTCAAGCTAAATGATCTGGCAGAGGGATTAGTGAAGTAATCTTGCTTTTGCTTGGAAATGTAGATATTTAGACCAATAACAAGACAAATTTTTCTTGCCATAAATAATATGAATTCTGTATAAGTACAGTGATTAAATACAATTTTGTAGCTTCTGCTCAACTATAATTTAGACTCAACATTGCATATCTTTGTGATACGACTATTGCAGATGCACACATTGGGATATCGATGCTAAAATGATATATTGTGCAGCCCTAGTATGTATGCATTTAAGTGTAACAGTGCTGGTTTCACGACCATCACTTAATATAATTTGCTGTAAAAAAAGATTTATTATATTCTGAAAATGCTAGTCAGTTTTACAAACAACTAGTAAAGCAGGGCAAGTAGAGCATCAAAATAAATATGACATTCATTTTGAGGTAAATTCACTTAGATGTTATTGTCTTTAAAAATAAAGTACTCCAATAATATTTCTTTTCTACAGCATGTATGCATTCTAAAATCCATATTTCTTAAATAAAAGTGGTTTTATTGCATATAAGTGGCCTTAACTACTACTTGCATTAAAACATAACTACAATGTGCTTACTTTATGTTGCTCTTAAGGTGGGATTCAGGTTTTTTTTTTATTATTTAATGATATGTTTAGTTATGAGTAGGTTTAAGGCTGGGTTAAGTTGTAAGGGATGTGTGAACAGTGTACTTAAAAAAGCACTTACAAAATTGTATTACAGCTGTAATTACATACGCATTAGATACGTATTAAAATATAAGTACAGTGTAAAAATGTACAGTTGAAGTCAGAATTATTGTCATCTTTTGATGACCCCTTTTTTCCCCCTTTTTTATATTTCCTAAATGATGTTTAACAGAGCTAGGAAATTTTCACAGTATGTCTGATAATATTTTTTTCTTCTGGAGAAAGCCTTTCAGCTAGAATAAAACAAACCATCGGCTAGAAGAAAAAAACATTTTAAGGTCAAAATTTTTAGCCCCTTTAAGCTATATATTTTTTCTATTGTTTACAGAACAAACCATCATTATACAATAACTTGTTTAATTACCCTAACCTGACTAGTTAACCTAATTAATTTAGTTAAGCATTTAATGTCACTTTAAGCTTTATAGAAGTGTCTTGAAAAATATCTTGTAAAACATTATGTACTGTCATCATGGCAAAGATAAAATTAATCAGTTATTAGAAATGAGTTTTTAAAACTATTATGTTTTAATATGAAATGTGTTGAAAAAAATCTTCTCTCCTTTAAACATAAATTGGCGAAGAAAATAAACAGGGGGGTTAATAATTCTGACTTCAACTGTATATCATAATACGTACATTGTTCCAGATATTTAATTTAAATGAAAGTACATGGTAATTAAGGCCACTTAATTGGTACCTAAAATTGTTCATAGCTCTTGATTTAAAGGCATTCTTTGACATATTTATGTTTTGAATAGCATTATGAAATCTTGATCTCAACTCCAATAACTTTGTATGTTAAAAATGCATCTTTTTATGAATCTTTTTTCAACAAAGTGACATTTTAAGAAGTTTGAATTATATATTGTTTGTGTTGGTCATAAAGCTTATGATATAAAACCATCTGAGAGATAGTTCACCCAAATATAACCATTTACTCACCCTAATGCGAGTGGATCCAAAACTTTTTGAGATGTTTTTATTTCTGCTGAAAACAAAATAACCAATTCTCAGGAATGTTAGAAACTGGTGGCCACTGTCATCCGGGGTAGGAAATATGAATATTAAGTCAGCGATTACTGGTGTGAAACATTCTTCAAAATATTTTCTTTGTGTTTAACGGTAAAAAGAAACTTTAAAGTTTGGAACAAGTGAAAGATGAGTAAATGATAGTTTTTTTGGCAGAACATCCCTTTAATGAGTGGTCAGTACTTTTATTGTTATGTTTATCTGTATGCTATTGATTTCAAACCTTCTGATACAAAGGCTAGTGAAACATCCTGCTCCAATTGACATGGTTGAAAGCATTTGACATGTCTGAACCTGACAAATTATAGAATTTTTTAATGCATTGCAGCTGGCATTAGCTTCCACACTGAATATACACAACTAATGCACATCTAGTTCCATAAAACAAATCAGCACAAGAGTATAAACTGTGCTGCAACCAATGTGTATATTTAGGGAGTAAGCCATGTCCTTCAGCTCCCAGCAGGCCATGTTTCAAGCCCAATGGCGTGATACAGTATTGCCTGGCAGGCCTGTCAATCGAGAGCCACAAGCTACGCCAGTAACGTGATCCTGATTGGCTTAGAGCAGGGAAGACTTCTTGCATGCGAATGGAGCCTAATTGGTTTGACCCAGACTAACCTGTCCCAAATCCAATCCTTGTAATACATTTGAGGGCCCCCATCAAAGCACGGTCACCTTCTTTTAAAAGTCTTGCATCAATCTCCCAAAAAAACTACTACACACCAAAGTAAACATAATAAAGTGTTACAACTCTCAATAAGGATATTGCTGGAACTTCTTCAGTGTACCTTAAAACACACTCGATATTCATCACTTCTTCATAGTAATACATAATTATCACTCAATACCTTGCAAATGAAAATGAATGGACAAATACAAATGTTACTAAAAATGAATGAACATATCAAAGAAAAATAAAATGAACCGCTTAAAATAAATCAAAAAGTGGAGACCCTCTTCTCCCTGACCCCTCCATAACCTCTAAAGTAATAACCATAAATGACCTGAAATTACAACAGTCAAACAAAGACATTTTACAGAAGATGGCCTGAGAGAGAACGAGAGAGAGAGGAGAGAGGGAGAGATAGAAGGGCTTGGTGAGGACTCTTAACTGGTCACATCTGGCTGTATTTTATACGCAAATCAGCCCCCACTAAATCTAGATAAAACTCACTGACTCGTGATCGGAGCAATGATCTTCATACATCTAAATTTATATGCTAATCGGAATCCTTGAAGCATTTAACACATTCCTCTGCATCTGGAGGGGGCGACAAGCAGCAACCTCTCCAACCTATACCCATAAACTCAACATAAACTTTCTCTAGCCTTCTAAACCCACATCTACATTTCAGCTCAGCTTATCTATGTCTGTGTGTCTGTGCATCTGTCTGTCTGTCTGTCTGTCTATCTATCTATCTATCTATCTATCTATCTATCTACTTAAATTCAAATTTAAATAAGCTTTATTGGCATGAATTCCACAGTATTGCCAAAGCAATTATACAATACATAGAATAAGAATATATCAGTAAAATAATTAACAGGTACATGCACTCTTTTTTTTTTACTTGTTCAAAAGATTTCATTGCGACAACTTAATTTTTTTATGTTCAATCTACATAAATTTGTAAAAGTTTTAAGTTAACTTAATCGATTTGTGTTGGGAAAACATGAATGAATTATGTGGAACCCTGCATTTTTACAGTGTGTATATTATTTGCAAAGTAAATAAATATAAGTAAATAAAACATTATAATAACAAAAAATATTAATAAATAATAAAATAAATACAAATAAATGAAAATATAAAGATATGGTATAAAAATGATATAAAAAAATAGTAATTATAATGAGAAAAATAAACATACTAATATAGACATTCACTGTAAAAGAATGTTGGGTTCCATACAATTCCTTTATGGTGTGCCAACACAAATCGATTAAGTTAACTTGCTAGTTTTTACAAATTTAACTTGATTGAACATAAAACAATTAAGTTGTCCCAAACAAAACTTAAATCTATGTTGGTCCAACGCAAATTCAATAAGTAGTTTGAACAAGCAGCAAAAATAATTTTAGAGTGTAAGAAATGCTCTTGCTTTAGGTTTGCTCATTGGCTGACAGTCAATTGTGAATCAATCAATCAATCTATCAATCAATCAATCAATCAATCAATCTATCTATCTATCTATCTATCTATCTATCTATCTATCTATCTATCTATCTATCTATCTATCTATCTATCTATCTATCTATCTATCTATCTATCTATCTATCTATCTATCTATCTATCGATCTATCTATCTATTGATCTATCTATCTATTGATCTATGTATCTGCCTACCTGCCTGCCTGCCTGCCTGCCTGTCTGTCTGTCTGTCTGTCTGTCTGTCTGTCTATCTATCTACTTCCCTCCCTCCCGTCTGTCTCTCTATCTGTCCGTTTGTCTGTCTGTCCGTTTGTCTGTCTGTCTGTCTGTGTCTGTCTGTCTGTCTGTCTGTCTCCAGAGTAAAAGAAAATACAGATGTACAGATGTATCTTCATCAACACACATTCACTGAGAAAAACCACAAATGAACATGATCTGGTTAGTATGTTATTAACATGTTAACATATTAATTTGTTACTTTAGCATACTAATAATACAAAGAGACAGCTCAAGGATCAAGTGTGCAGCACATAATGGGTATGAACATGCAGAAGTTACAGTCTGCGACTTGACAAACACACACACACACACAAACACTGAACGACAAAAAACTAAAACACTGACTTAAATAAAGCAAGCATGGATAAAAGCAGGCAGGACATACAAACAAATAAAACAATCATCACCAGAACTGACATTGGCTTTTGATGACACTGTTTTTGGTCCTTTCCTTACCTTTGGTTATATAGAGCATGTGCATCACGCATGTGACTGGCCTCGATGTCGTATTGCTGTTGCGTTCTCCAAGCGCCGCATTTGGCGTACTTATCTTCGCTATTAACTTGGGCCTTTGATAAATTCATTCTACAACAAAAGGGAGAGCAAGAAAAGGAATAAAAACGAGGGTCAGAGAGATGGACTGAGGAATTCTGATAAAGAACCATTGAGCCATTAACTGCTGACAGACAGTGACGCAGCTCGACACACTGCGAGACAAGAATATTCCTTCTTTTTTTTCCTGACCGGCATTCTTCAATGAAGCGGCTGTAACCGCATGTGGAACGGAAGAAAGTAAAGCCGGCCTCTTTTGTTAATGCCAGGCGTTAATTGAAAACCTGTCCTGACGTTTTTTAATGCACAGACTCATCATTCTACCGGCCTGCAGATTTAACAAGTCTGAGTTGTCGGCAGATAAAAGAGGGACTCTGAGGGGATCAGCGCACGCCTGTGGCCCCTGTACACATCAGGAAAGGGGAGCCTGTGGATTTACAGGACGCTCCACATCAGAACAACTTGAAAAATGACCAAATAAAGTGAACGTAAAAAGAAAGTTTTGACGTCCAACTTGTGTGAGTTTAGCGTATACTCCTTATCCCTTTAACTACCCCCCTAAGAAATAAATGTTTGGATTTAATTTCTTAACTTCTAATGTCGCTAGTTAACACACTCAATGCTTTTTTTCCCAACACATCCCATAATTACTAAAATTTCAACCTCTACCAAACGGTTGATATGTCAGTTTATGGTAAAAGTACTGGAATTAATATATATGTGTACTATGAAAAAAATCGAAAAATATGAAGTGTATGTGAATATATAAAAAATATTCAAAATAAAACATTTTTGAACACTAAATCATCTTTATTTTTTGCCATAAAATATTTCAGATTCTCATTTAACATGTTTTCTTGTTTTAAATAAAACCAAAATCAAGTGTAGTAGTGCAACAGCATTCTATTTGTTAGATTTTTTTTGTAAACCAACAATGGGGTGTAGTGTAAACCATTATTTAAACAATCATTCTTTAAATTACTTTAACAGTCATTATTTAAAACAGTAAAAACATGGTCAACCGTTTGGTAGAGCGGCAGATCAAAATCTTCCTTTTAACAAACTCTCAAACTTTAGAAGAAAGCAATAGACTGCGCAGATGTTTCAGGAGTGTCTCTAACTGCATGTAAATAACCCTCGCCTTGTTTGTTAGTACAGCAAAATCTTTATACAAACTTATGGAAATTAATTGAGGCCTCTAAAAGAGCCTAAGAAAACATCTGAGCACATTAACACACACTTAAAAGTTCTCCGCTAAAACAACTGGATTTAGATTTCAAAAGATTCCAAACTGTGGAATTTTTATGATAAAAGTAAAGCGCCGGAGAGCAAAAGAAGTGAAGTGGTGTGAGCCACAGGCAGAGCGGCTGAGTGTGTGAGTCTGCCACACTCTCTAATTAACAGAGGAGGCCCCTAATTCTCCTTCTCCGTTCCAACTCAGCAAACACGTTCAATGTCATTAGAGCCGCACAACCCCCAACTGTCCCCACACTCGGACTGATGAAACTAATCACTCAACTAATGCTGTGCTTCAGCGGCTGTCTAAAAGAACGCAGCCGTGAAGATCTGTCTTTCACTTTCTTAGACTCTCATGCTTGTTTTTTTTCTGACTCTGTAATCAAGTTTTTTTAGTGATTATTATTATTATTAATATTATTATTATTATTATTATTATTATTATTGTTATTATTATTATCAGTTTAATATTTAATTCAGATTTATTTTGGCATTGTGTACAAAAATAATTCATTTCTAATCCAATTAAAGGAACATGGAATCCACAAATACTTGTGAACATTTCAGGAAGCATTGGAATAATTCATAAACATAAGTGATTGTCAAATTGTTTTGTGGCAATCATTGCTAATTTGAGAGTTAATTTGGGAGTGCTTCACTTCAGAGTGTGTGTTTACCTCACAAACAGTGGGCAGAACAGCGTGTGCTGTGTGTGTGTGTGTGAGGCTGGTGAGCCAGTCAGAGCTTAGTGGAAAAAAAAGCAACACACACACACGCACAAACACACACACACACACACACACACACACACACACGTAATGTGTTGGCTTTAGTTCTGGCCGAGTGAGCAGTGGAATCGATAAGCCTCAGCATCACACACGCCACACGGCCTGATACACTCCTGTTTCTCTGAACTCTCTTTAACGTGACTTTACACACAAACACGCTACTGCACTCCCAATGCTAGCGGCATTAAATATCTGTCATTAACTGCAGGGATGCTTTCTAAAGCAGTGTGCAACATATATATATATATATATATATATATACACACATATATATATATATATATATATATATATATATATATATATATATATATATATATATATATATATATATATACATATATTGGGTTCATTTCCATCGGCCATGCTGTATATAACAGGACACATCATCAGCAGCAAACGAGGATGAAATTTACATCAAAAGCCAATAAACTCTTTGACTTCAGTGGCACAATAATAAACATCTGAAAAGAAATCAGAAAGGAAGGTTTGCATGTAAAATAGTTGATTAGCAATACATTTTATAAGCATATTTGCATGCATTCAGTCATATAAAATCTCTTTAGTGGAATAAGAGATCCTCTTAAAATGTTCAAATCAAAGTCAGCAGCAGAAAACATGCAGAGTAAGGCAGACGTGCACATAAACACAAACAGCACATGTACACTCGCACACATTTATCTCAGTCACACAGTTTAAGAAAACAAAAAAGAGATTATTTCATCTAGGATGCTAAAGTGCGGCTGATATTTCAGGACAGCATTTGTGACAGAGGCATGTAAATAACATGGTAATCGTGGTATCGTGCGTACAGTAAAATATTTTAGTCAAATATAGGGAAATTAATTAGGGCTGGATTGCTGAGCACAGTCGAAAATGTTTTCTTTAATTTGTACATTGTACATATGCCATTAATCATTTACATGCTTCCTTACACACTTTTTCACAATTTTACAACATATATGATACTTCTAAAAATATATACTACTTCTAATATTAATAATAATTACCTATTAAAGAAAATAAAATGCACTATTTTGTATTAAAACATATATACTGTATATAAACACTGATGTAACTTTGCAAAATTAAAATGACCTTATAATTCTTCTGCTTTTTTCTTATTATTACTGCTTTATTATCATTGTTATTGTTGTTATTATTGTTATTATTATTATTATTATTATTATTATTATTAATATTATCTTATTAAATATATTTTTTTGAAAAAAAAAACATCAATATTATACAAAACATTGAAATACCTGAGCTTTATTTACATTTCTTTTTACTAAAATTCAATGTTATAATTCTTACTCTTTGCATTATTATTTAATTATATTATACAGTTGTTATTATTATTGTTGTTAGTAAAAAAAAAAATAATAAATAATAATAATAATAATAATAATAATAATAATATTAATAAATAAATAAAACATTAAGAACTAAATATTGTTTTGAGAAAACTAAAGGTTGGTCAAACAATGAAACCGCTAAAATGAAGTGTCACTTCAGATCAGTGGGAGAAACAGGCGCTTCTAGAGGAGAGAATGAATCTATAGGGATCTACCTGAGCCCATTTCACGCTACTGTCAAAACGCCTAAGTACTGCATCCATGCGGACAAGGATTAACACGCAGGACAATGAGCTGAATTAAGCCAAGTGTGTGTGTGTGTGTGTGTGTGTGTGCGTGTTTCTGTGTTGCAGCCATGCTCTGCGACTCACTCATGTGTTGCTATTCCATCTGTGAATAGTGGGGGTCTGATTGATAAGACAAGTGCCATTCTTTCTTATGCAGGAACGGCCGCTCCATGCACCGTAAATGCCATCCCTATATCTCTCTGTCTATCTCTTTCCTTTCTGACAGCTCAACCAGGCTGGTTATCCATACTCTGGTAATTACACAGCTTAAACACGCATGCATGGTAACCATACATTTACACTTGCTGAAACAGGTTCCAAAATAAAAGCTTTTGCAATTAAATGATGCACATTTAGTACAACGGTGTCACAGGGGCCACCAGTGGTGCTTTTAAAGCATGTCAGCAGGGCTTCTTGTTATTGTACATCGACGAGCACGTGATTTAACCTTTGGGGGTTGAAGGCTGAAGAATGGGACAGGTGGAATTAAACGCGGGCCTCTCACGCAGGGGCAGCACAGGCAGCGTGGCCGGCCACGCGGCAGATGGACTGTCAGCTTTAATATGACGGAGCGCGTGCGGCCGCTCCAGCCTGGAAGCATGCGGATCTCTACGGGAATGCAGCCGTTCGCCAGTGCAACAGGGGCTGGGAGCTGACGAGAACGGAGCTATGAAGCGCAAATGCACCCGTCTGACACGTCACACGAACATGCCAGGATCGACTCTTGCCCCCTGCCAAGTATGTAAAAAAAGATTGGTTCTGCTATAACTGCACATCTAACCCCGAGTTCAAACAGTGCCATGGGCTGCAGTCAGGTACATCCGTACCCTGTCTGGAAAAATTACCGCACATAAGCAGATTTGTTCAAAAGCCTCCCATCAGGATTGCTTTGATAATCTACAGCGGGGCGGAAATAACACTCGTTTGAATGGGACTCAAAGTCAAGAAAATTTCGCATTTAAGATGAAAAAAGAAACAATAGCTTCTGTTTGCCTAAGCGTTTCCGGGGGGATACGTTTAAACAGGTGTTAAAAAGTCATGTTAGGCAAAGAAAGCAAGATAACATACATAAATGTGCTGAAGAATATGACATACAGGTATAGAGGCTTGATTTAGAACCATCTAAATTTCTAATGCAGCGTGTTTCTCTGAGGATTTCATCATTCTGCTTTATTTGAGGTGGAAAAATGGCCTCAGGATGTGCATATGGATATTAACACATATATTTGTGACCCTACAGATGCTCAAAAGGTGTTTTACAAATGATCCAGCAGAGAGAATTAACAATTAAATTGATTTCCACAAGTGCAATCTGAAAAAGCACTTCTGAATTAATGTAGACTGAATTCATCTGATGCAAAAACAGAGAGAAAAAAGTAAATATCTAAAAGAATGAGTCTAGAAGGACTCTACTGCTGACTGCAAAAAAAAACCTGGCCTTACACGGTAAGCATCACACTGATCTCATCACACACACTTACACACATGCACACACACACACACACACACACACACACACACACGTGATGTATGACAGGAGAAAGCGCAGAGAAATATTTCACTGTCATCCGTCACCCAGCTGTGCGATTCATTTCCCTTTCTCTGCTACAAGACCACCACAATTTCGCAATTTCATTGAGGACCAATGAAGCTAAAAGCGATTCAAAAATCAGTCCAGATCTGCACCACTAGAACTGGAGAAATTTTAGCTCCTTCCAAACATGCATACTGTATAGACGCAACCCTTAACATACAAATTGAATCTCTCATTTACGCAAAGAAAATGACAGACTCTTAATATCACCAACAGACTGTCCTAATCAACAATCATTTCCACTCATTTGTTGTAATGCATCTTCGGAGAAATAGCTAAACAGGAAAGCAAAACTGAATCAGAAAAGCTATATCCGCATACCGAGAGACAAACGGTGAGTCTGCTGGGAGCCGGTGGAAAACGCAGTGGCTAAAAGCACTATTTTTACACCCTTATCTAGCCCTCATGGACCCTCCTGCTTCTGGAGTGACCACACTCCCTATTGACCTGCTGTAACTGTATCCTACAGGCTCTCTGCCTCTCTCCGGCACACAGCAGACCGAATCATCCACAAAATCAAGAGCAAAGGGGAAACCAAGATATAAGACATAAGTTTTAAAGAAAGAGATTGTCGCTAAGGATCTAATCACTAATGTTTTTTTTATTTAGACTTTTTTTGTTGAGTCTCAGCTGGCGTGAACCCTGTTAAAACCCTTATTCAACTTCTCGTAAAGAAAAAAAAAATGCACCATCGCATTCGGGAAGAAATCCTGATGGATTGATGCATAAATCACACAAATTGACAAGTGCATCATCAGGGCTCCCGCTCTGTGTGTTTTCATGTGTGCGGCACCTGCGTGCGAGCGTTTCACACGAGTGTGTGCATCCGTCCGACGGGCCACTTATTGCACTTTTCAACAAAAGAGCAAAAAATATAGCTTCCCTTTTTTCCTTACGGCCCCCCCTCCGGCCTCTCTTTTCTCCTGAATGACAGGCTGCTGGAGGGGCCAGGAGGGAGGGGGCTCTCTTTTAACTGGAGTTAATTACCCTTGGAATGCCTCAGACCCCTTCAAATAAGGGGAAGTGGCAATGCTCTGTCTCCAATAAGCAGGACAGCGTAAAGACAAAGAGTGTCCAGACAGTAATCGACAAGGGGCCACGGAAAGAGAAAGACATGCGGGACGAGCCACGACACCTCTCACACAGGGGAATGGGATGGAGCCAAATCAAGGCTGAACGGCAACAAAAGGCCTCTTTGCGCACACACTCTCACACACACGAGGCAGAATAAATAAATCTGCGCTGTGCATATTGACATCATTTGACAGATGAATTAAGTAAATGATTTTATAAGGAGATTAAACGGAATTTAATTTACACAATCTCTCTTTATTCCTGCTGATCCCAGCCTCTGGGGTTTCATTCGCCTCTTGTGTGAGGAAAGAAATATGAACGGGTGGAAAACGCAAAATCAAGTTTTCATCAAGGGTCACAAAGAGTGAGAGGGTGGGGGGGTGGGGGGTTTGGTGTTTTAAAATCATCCGACAAAAGGTTGAACATGCATGAGTGAACGCTCAGACACCTTCTGTACGATTCTGCGCTCAACTATTCAGCCCACTGCAGAGTCCAGCAGTGATTTTACACGCATGACACCCGCGCTTCCACTGGACATTCACACTCCATTGCCTTTAAAAAGCTGACTGCTTGCTTCTGGTGAAATTAAAAATGTCAAGCATTAAGCTCTGATGTATTTTCTTTCCTTTATGTTTGATTAAAAATATATATATACACACATTAAATATACACACACACATACACAAATAATGAACATTCTAGAAATGCATATAATGATTTATATATTGACTTTCTAGAAAATTGCAAAACATTATGAGAGTGTGATTAATTGAAAAAGGCAGGCAATTTTGTCAAGCTTCACGAAGATCTTAATGTAAATATGGAAGTCTTCTAAACGTCTTCATTTATTCGTTTAACAAAGCTGAAAAGACACTAAACAATCACAGCTGTACAGTGGATAGGTGAAAGCTGCAACTAAAAATTCTTTATTGTATAAAATGATTTCAAAATTCATCCAACCATATTGTTATTTTTAATAACTAAAATGTTTGGGAAAATTGAACACTTCTTGGTTTTTATTACTTATTTTTACAATAAAACAAACAATGAGCATTCAAATATCTCAAATCTAAAAAAAAACTAAATAGATCAATTAAAATTAAAACAATAATTAAACACTTTTTCAAAAATATTAAGCTTAAAATTACAATAAAAGTCATTCAAAAACGCTCTCCATTATCTCCAACCGTGAATGTAAATATTAAAATGAGCGTGCAGATGTAAATGTACATGCAGCCGGTGAGAGTCTGTAATTATGATAATAGCTAAACCAGCACTTGTTGTTATTACCATCATTAATACACTAATTAGAATCTCAGTAGTCAATTTGTGTTAAAATAAAGATCAAACAGCGAGCGGGCGCCAAATGGCTAAAAGGCTGTGAGGAACCGACACTCTTATCTCTGAATTTCCTTTCATGAGTCTGAATAATCCAGTCAATCTAATGATCCTGTGCAGGGTGTGTGCCAACACATCCACACCACTGCTGTCATTCCATCAACACAGGAGATTTCAAAACTCAGTCACCGCTAAATAAATTCACTTTTACAACTATGTTGTTCTTCAGGTGTGTTAAGGAATTTCAAAAGCTTTCAGACAGAAGTTAAGCTGATAGTTTTATTTTAAAACAGACCAAGATGGTTATAATCTTTTTGATCATTTTCAGTCGTAATGTGTTTTGTTTTTTCCATTACTTCACACTGTAGGTGTTGTCAATTCGCAGTCAGTTTTTATTATCAGTGTTCATACACAACACAGGGCAGAGGTTAGCCTAATAGTTCTGTTGTTTCGTTAATCAAACGATGTTCTGCTACATCACATTTTTCTCAAATTCATAAAGCAAAGATTAACAAAATAATGCAGTTTTTAGGAGTAAACATGACTTACAGGAATTTTAAACTCAATTTATTTAACTAAAACATTTTTTCCTGACACATTAAGCATGGTTATCTTAGTTACATTTCTCATATAGAACACTGAATTCTTAGGTTTTATCTCACACGATTTGACACAAACACAATTTAGTCACACAACTAAATACTAAATAAAACAACTATTAATTAAACCAGAAGAAAAGTCTAGATAAACCTGTCAGCGC
This sequence comes from Danio aesculapii, assembly GCF_903798145.1. Lineage (NCBI taxonomy): Eukaryota > Metazoa > Chordata > Actinopteri > Cypriniformes > Danionidae > Danio > Danio aesculapii. The sequence goes on along the minus strand of NC_079451.1, from coordinate 22,583,504 downwards.
ACTAGCTGATGTCTAAATCAGTCCCATTTCCTGGCTCTGTGCTGACAGAAGTGAGCGGGACAGAGATAAATATGAAGCTCAGGAGCTGTTCTCTGTGCCGGCTCCTGGACAGTCCGCTCACTCGCTTGCTCGGTGAACTCAATCCCTCCCTCCTTCCCTCTCTCCCTCTATCTCTCTCTCTCTCTCTCTCTGAGCCAGCACACCGTCTTTAATACATTTAGCGGGCCACATGCTGTGCGACCGGTCTGCGATTCAAGCCACCTAAGACCCTTTTCTCCCTTCTATCCCGTTGCTTTCGTCTCTCCCTCGACACTCTCTCTATCATGTTGTTTTCCGTCACACACTCCTAATGATTTACACAAAACACACTATGTACTGTCAAAGCGGATGCAGGTTGCTGTAATAGTGGATAAGCTGTCACAGCATACAGTATAAATGTTCGGGCTCCAGACAGCTACCTGACAGCGAAAACAACCTTGAGTTGAGGACTACGCTGACCACATGCACACATAAACACAAGCACACTGCCAGGACAGGAACAAACAGTCTAGCCGGACACACAAGTGCAAGCAAGAAGTAGAAGAAATGAAAATGTACCTACTGTTGATCGGAGTGCAGGGAAAAACACTCAGGGAGCGAAAGTTCTACCGAATCCATGTGCGCTCTGCGATCATCGTTTGAGCAAACCTCTTCTATAAATTAAAGTTTTCTCTCTCTCTCTTTCTCTCTGTGTCTGCGCTCCTCTTTCTGTCCCTCTCTCTCTCTCTCTCTGTACCTCCTCCTCCTCTCTCCCTTCCGTGACTGAGCAGTGCAATTAACAGGACCGTTCTCCCGGTGACAGCCTATAGGCACAGCCAGTTGGGACCAAAAGCTCTTGCACTCTTCTAATCAAGGACTTAAAGCCACGATTGCTGCTCATTAATATGAAGCAGGGCTTTGCATATGCAGTCCCCCCGGCCCTCCCGGACGCCAGATTGGTGGCTTCTCAGCCAATTGGAGTGAGACAGGGCAGTGTCTGCGCCCACAGAGAGACAGAGCAGGGAGAGAGGGGAGGGGAAAGACAAAGCGCGAGCGAGAGAGAGAGAGAGAGAGAGGGAGAGAGGGAGGAGGGAGGGGGAGTGGTGTAATGAGAGGGAAAGTGGGGGTGAGAGCAGGTTTAAAGAAGCAGCCCGCGTCTCTCCCTCAGCAATGCTTATCGGCTCGCGCTGTCAAGTGCGCAGATAAAACCGCTCACTTTGTTGATACAAAACATTGTGAATGAAGCTGTTCGCTTTGCATCCACCCGTCATTTGTTTCTTCCTTCCACCTGTATGGAGAACATTTAACATTACGTGTTATAACCTATTAGTACGTTTAAATCCAAAAAAGAATTGTTGTTTTTTTGCTTGTTTGTTTGTTTGTTTTTTAGAAAAATTGAGTTTGTCTTTTTCAGGTTGCGGATGTTGTCGTATATTTTATGTAAGTGGAAAAAAGCAGGATCAAAGGCCGTAGCAATGCACGGCAACATCATAACCGCGGCCCATCAGAGCAAATGTGGACGTGAGGGAGTGGACACACGCTACTGTGACCACATCACTACTGACAGATACAGCCAGAGCAGGCGGAGGAAAGATCAAAGGCACCCCTTTGTTCTAGAATGATTGAGCCACATTTGCGGGGCATCCAGGCTGCCGGCGCGTGCGGTTCGCAAGTACATGTGTATGTTTACGCGCGTGTCACCGACTCGCTGCATTTCCAGCAGCAGCAGGGAAGATATTGCTGGCATCTCAGCATACCGCAATTCCCCACTGATAAGAAAATTCAGGAGCCGCACCGGCCCGCAAACCATTGTGCCGGCCCCACCACGCCGCCACAGAAATTGCATCTGACCGTCTTTCATATTCCAAAACTTGCAGGGAATTTTGGAGGCAGATGTGTCTGTAAAATGCCAGCTTGGGTCTGGGAAACAGAACTAAACCTATTCACTGGACAACACATGCAAAGCGTTGTTTGACTTTTATTACGTTAACTATTTTAATATTGTTAATAAACATGAAGTTGGGAGTACTTTAGTCTAATAATTATTATTCTAAATAAACATTTAAACTGATTATTTTAAAAATTAATAATGTTAATTGTTTTTTAAAGAAGAATTCAATACTGTCTGTTTCTTAAAACCACACATGAGCAAAACATATGAAAAAATACTTCATAATTATTTAAAGTTTACTTTTATAAACATTCTAAAATAAAAAAGTATTAACAACTGAACAAGTAGTCAAACTGAATGTATATCATACATTAATATTGTTAGTAGTAATGACATAAATTATTATTAATAATAATACTATATTGTGTATTATATAACATGTAAGTACTGTCATTGTCATTCCATTACTTGACTTCCTATTAGTACGGGAAACTATTAAGACTCAGGTAGGCAGCAGGTGCATTGTGCAGAGAAAGATAGATGGAATGAGAGATGCACATCAACAATAAAGAGGCACAGATCAATGCAACGCACACTTCACTGAAAACTAATATCTTTCAGGGAAATAAGATCTACTTCTAAACTGCACAAAGAAAGAAAAAGCTTGATATGGCACATATACATACGAGTGAGTGAAATTCAGGTGTTTCCCTTTGAATAACAGATGGGCAGAAAAAAAGAAAAGGAAAACTGTTTGAACGATCAGAATCACGTAACTTTGTTTCCAGATGAGCATAAAAGACTGCAAGAAGATTATTTTTATTATATGCGAGAGTGTTGCCATTGCTGAAGGACGCTCTGGGTCTAACAAAGGAGTTTGAGAAATAACACTTATTTCCGCGGTTTTGGACTGGCCAACGCGCGCGCACACACATACGTACACACACTTCGAAAGTTACATTTGCTTAATTTATTCATCTGTCTGCTTTTAAACAATGTAGACTCTCTGCAGTCTTTGCGCCACAAAAACAAGGCGCATGATTAAAAAATACTAAAGCAGCGGTTTCAAAGCACCACGTGGAAACGACAGGCAGCTGAGCTCCATTTGAAACTGTTTTAATTGCACTGTTACAAACGGCAATGAAGAGAATGAGGGGAACGGGAACCGCCGTGATGTTCGAATACAGATATGAGGGATACCTGTGTTCACTCAAGTCCCATGAGACCAGCAAACATTCCCCATATTAGGATTCACGAAGATCAAATGCTGAGACAGACAGCACTTATGTGCTCATATTTGATGCACACTGGGACTGTCAACAAAAAAAAAAAGGAAAGCAGTTAGACTGACACATAATGGCCTTGCCATATAAACATCTAAAGCAGTGTCAATTTTGCCAGCAAATTTTGGTTTAGTTTTAATCTAAGTCTTTTGACTAAAATTCCATTTTAATTTTAGTCATATTTTAGTCTTCTGAATCATTTTAGTTTTAGTCTAGTTTTAGCGGACTAATTTTGAAAAGACTTTAGTCGACTAAATCTACTCTAGATTTAGCTGATTAAAATATATTTGGTTTAATTTAAGAGTAATTTAATTAAAATAGTGTACACAAATATTTATACAAAATATTTTAATTTAAATAACTTTAATATTAAATAAAACTGTCTCATTAAAATATACAATAGCTTTCCCAAAGAAGACAAAACTTAGATATGCATTGTTTATTTATATCATAAGTAACATGTCAAATTATGTGATGGCAATCAAACCACATGTAAGAACAGTAGCCGTCTGAAAATGCTGGATTGTGCAATTATTTAACAAACCCTTTATTTAAACGTGGTAAACTACTAGTCTTTTTAACCAGTTTGTTGAACAGTTTCAAGCCATTATGTCTTAGAAGGGCTTAAAATAGTTTAAGTCCACTTTGCAATGTCAGTCTATACCAAGCTTTACTGTTGAAGCTGGTGTTACAAGACATGGCACTCAGCTATAGCACGGATTAAATAAGTAGAGTAATGGTGTAGTATCCCGTGTATACTGTGAACCAGTTACTTTCCAAATGTGTGTGTGTGTGTGTGTGTGTGTGTGTGTCATGAGTAATTCTGACTGGATATTTACCAAAATACATCCCTTAATCACATTCTCGTCTCGTTTTTTTATTAGTCAATAAAAATGTCAGTATATTATATTATAGTTGTCATCATCATCATCACTTAATTTTCATTTAGTCTTTGTCTAGTTTTCGTCAGTAGAAACTTGTTCGTCATGTAAATTATGACGAAATTTTTTTGTCAACTAAATTAACACTGATCTAAAGAACTGAATCAAATCAAAGCAGACGTTCAGACTAGGAAATAAAGTTTTATGCACAGATGATGTGTTTTTTTTATTTGGGTTTCACAGCAGGGGTGCAGTGTTGTGTCCGAATGTATTGATTCAATTATAGTGGCCCGCCTGTTTTTGACAGACCCCCCCCTTTAGGTCACATTTCCATATCTGTGCTGAATGGACAGCCGTTTCCCCCTAAACATTGGCCACGTGGAGCTCGCGACACCCAAATCATGCTCCAAACTTCTGTTGAGAATTGAGCAACATGCTAACGACATTATGTTTAACCATAACCACATTGCTCTCTTAACATCGTAAAGTTATTCAAAATCGAGCCTACTACACGCTGTCATTAACAGCCTTTAATCCCTGCTGCCCCGCTGAATACATTTGAACTTAAGTATGCACGACTAGTCTGCGCTGATTGCAGCGGCTGTCGATACGTGTCAATAGCTGCCCATCTTTTTCATTAGCAGTTTTAGCACAGTGCTTCTGCCTCCATTGTTCTGACGGTGTGTGTTTTACAACGAGCTGCGTCTCGCTTTCAAACCGAATCCCGTTCTGCCACAGGAGACGGACGAGCATTCAATTCACAAGCCGGCAGATTGAAAGACGAGCTCTGAGATGTAAAAAAAACAAAACACATTAGGCGCTAGCAAGGACGGGTATGCAAAGTCTCAAAATGTATTTGAAAAGACTCCAGTCTGGCTTTTGTAAGCTTTTGTGTGCGTGTACGTGGGCGTGAGAGCGCGTGTGTGTGTTTTTTATTTGTGTGTGTGAAATGTTAAAGACAGGGATGACCCTTTTGGTCACTGGCTGTTGACATGTGGCTAAGAATTATCAGGGCTAGCTTGGCGGAGCATCAATCACGGCAGTCAATAGGGGAGGGCAAGTTCACTTAGGTCACATGTCAGCAGACCAGCCGCCGAGCATACAGTCAATGCGCCCGCCGCTGGAGTTGTTTAAAATCAACTTGTCAAAAATTGGGCTGTAATAAATTCAAGAGGCAGGATGCTTATTTGTAGCCACTCGGGTCAGCACCGGGGGCCTCAGAGTGATAGCTTTCAGGCTGAGGGGAGAAACACTTTTCAAACTATGTATATTATATTTTTATCTATGACGGATATATTTAGACATCTATAGATGTATCTTTTTATATATATATATATATATATATCATTTAAATATAACTTAAATAAAAATATAACTATAACTTCATATTAAAATACTAAATCTATTTTCTACAGAATATATAACAAATACAAAATACATTTAAAGTTGTTTAATTCAGTTACAATAGTATTATTTTATTATTATAATTATTATTATTATTATTATTATACACTTACAAATTTTTACACACACACATTAACATATACACATTAAATTACTCATAAGTAATTCCAGTTTTATAAGAAGTAAAGTGTTTTTTGTCATTTAATATGATCTATTTTTCAGTCTGTTGTATATTTATGTATATATTTGTATAATATATATTATTGCATATTTGTGTCTATATATTAATAGACACTATATAAACTAGACTAGAATTGAAGAAATAAGTGTTCCTCTTTCTGCCTCTGCTTCCTCAAACTAATAGTCCCTACAAGAGAAAGTAGACTGAAAGGTGTGTGTGTGTGCCTGTTATATGAGAGTGCTGCAGTGTTCTTGTATTGCGTCTTGATGGGGACACAAAGGCAGGTTGGCAGCTGTGTGCCGAGGAGCCCTTCAGTCTGCAGTTCAGCAGTGGTCAACAGAGGGAGCTACTGGCTGTGCGGTGGTCAGTGCGAATGTGCGGTCTGCCTGATGAGCCGAGAGCTTGTCTCGGTGTGTGTGTGTGTGTGTGTGTGTGTTTGTCCTCTGTTGTTTTACCCCAGCGCTGTCACCGAATGGATATATTTATGCCTGCCAGTGTGGTCTGAGTTGCCTTGTCATACAAGTGCAAGAAGAAATATGTAAGGATGTAAAATAGAAAAAGGAATTAGAAAAAAATATTAATGTGAAAAAAAAACTGTGTAAAACTATTTAAAATGATTATTATCATTTTTAATTATACAGTTTTTTTTTGCAAAGGCTAGCATAATTTCAAATCAAGCTCAATATCTAAAATAAATGAGAATTTTACATAGTTAAATAAAAACATTCTGAGCATAAAACAAATGCTTACCAACAGAATGCAGGTAGTTTACTTGAGTAACAGGAATTGTAGATTTCTGGGAATTATTCCTGATGCTAATTGAGAATGTTTTCTAAACAAGAGATACCCTGTATAAACATGTTTCCCAAATGTGCACTGATTTTAGAATTTTTTAAATCATGCTGTATAATTTATCTATTTGTTTCCCTAGCTGTTTGCTGATAGTACCTTTAAAAATACAATTGTAAGTACTGGTCCTGTATTTCCACCTTATTCTACACTTTCACTTGCCATTTCAGATGTGTTTTATTTTGAGTTTGACGTGAGATTGGGTTGTCACTTTCTTTAACTTCAGACATGCTGAAACACACTTACGCAATTGCCAATTCCAGGGCTTCAAAGGTCATTTTAAACAACTGCTATGGTACCACTTTCAAAAGACTTGGATGGGTGAGTAAAACTGCACTCCGAAACCACTGTTATGAAGGGGAATGTGACACAAGGTTACTATGGTAGCGAATGAGTGAATAGCTAAGTAATCTAATGGTCTATCAGCAGGTACAATTGTCACATGAAGGAAAGTGCCAATTTCAAAGCCCCCCTGCTTGGCAGGGTGATAACAGGCTAGCAGGGGCTCCAGGGACAGCAGCGAGCCCGGTGTGCAGCATTCGCTAACCTCTCTTTGATACGGCCACTGCTGTTTCCTGCTTCCACCCTCTTCGCTCTCGTTTTGAATGTCTTTAGCAATCTGACTACATGCAGGACACTCTGAATAAACCCGGTCTCATATCTTCAAGAAAACCACTGCTACAACAGAGAATGAAAAATGAATGGTGTTAGAATAAGAGATTATCTGTTTATTACAGTTTTTTTTGCATAGTTTTTTTTTACTGTGCATTAATTTGATTACCAGTAAACAAAAAATCTAATCAATCAATCAATCAATCAATCATTCGTATTAATCAATATCTTATTTTCAGCTAGAGATAGGCCTAAGCAGTAAGGATGTGACATGATCTCTTATCAGAATCAGAATCAGTTTTATTGCCAAATGTGCTTCACACACACAAGGAATTTGTTTTGGCTACAAAAGCTTCCAGTGTACATAAAGTGACAACACAAAATAAATAAATATGAAAAAATAAATACATAAAAATAAAGATGATAAACATTAAACAGAGATGCAGTTAGTCAAAATGTTGAGATCTCACGAGATTAAATAGTGACGAGATTTCTCGTCGAGGTAAAAAGTTGTCTCATGAGTTGTGATGTCATGACGGAGCATGAGGGTGAATTTAGCGCTAAGATTGGAGGCAGGATTTGATTTGAACTGCAAACGTTGCTTAGGGCGTACTCACACACAGTTGCCTTGAACTGTGCCGAAGTGCGATTGCCCCGCCCCGCCCCTCCCCTCTCCCCCGACGGCCTGCACTCACACTGCCTCTTTACCTTCCGAACCTGAGCACGCTTACGTCATAGATGATGCGACTGTTCAGTTTGACAGGAAGAGAAATGCTCTCGCTCAGCACAGACATTGACACACGGTCAAATATTTTGCTGTAAATGTTTATAAAGTCATGGTGCTTCATTAGGAGGTTTTCTGAAGGTGCAGCAGAAGTGCAGTGATGGGTTTGCGCCTTTAATATACTACAACAGTTTGCGTATATTGTAAAAATAAGAATGATTAATAAATCTTTATGAAGCAGTCCCTTAAAAATTGCGTCTTCAGTTTCGGGCTCAGGCGCACTTTGCACACACACTCATACTACAAGCATACCGTGCAAAATCCCAACTGACCCGTGCTCTAGCACACCTCTTCCACCCAATTGAACCGCGCCTGGGCCGGATTAGGAGCACTCACACTTGTCAAATGAACAGGGAAACTCGCCTGGGTACTGTTCATATAGCATAGTGTGAGTGCACTCTTAGTGTATTATCGCAATATTAAAAGTCCAAATTCAATCCACACCTTAATGATGAAGCGTACTACCTTCATGCAAGCAGATGAGCCCAGAATTTCCATGTTTAATATGAATGTAATAATGTTAGGCGTGTCAATCCAGTGGTCACCACAGGTACAAAACTGGTGTGACTGACTCAAATTAGACATATTCAAAGATCCATTCATAACAACAGTCACTTGAATTTGAACTATATTGTATCAAAGTCCCTTTAAGGCAAGTCATTTCACTCGGCGGCCATCTTTGAATTGCCTCTCGGGCAGTATGCTCGGGCATTCTGTCTGAATCGGAAAACATCAAATTCTCTAGAATTGTTTGCCAAGCTTACGGTTACATTTCATATTACGAACAACCAATAAAATTAAACAACAACTGTCTATTTAGTTTCATTTCTAAATGTTCGCATCACACAAAATCTGCAGAAACTCACATCTGGTCCGAGCCTGTCCCCCGGAGAAATGTCATTCTATGGCAATTGCAGATTGTACAAGAAGGCAGGCTTTATTCGCCATATAGCAATCGCTGATTGGCTCCTGTACAAGAGGGCGGGATTCATTAGCCATATTGACAGTTACACTTCTCTTCATTCAAAAGTATACGAGTGACATGTCTTGTGTATTCTATAGGCTGTTTCTCAATATGCGTTCTTGTCTATACTTGCGTTCTTGTGTCCTCGTGGAAAGTCATCAACTGTCGCCGAAGTACTGTTCCAATTTAAAGTTCACATCCTGCCAAGATCAGATCAAATTCCCCGGATGTGTATTTGCTCAACCCCTTTTGCCAAGGATGCATTAAGAGGTGACTTGTGCGAACTTGCGAAGCGCAAGTATCCCAGAATGCATTGCAGCCCAAGCAGCGAAAGCTAATGGTGGAGGTGAAAACCTGCACAATTTAAAAAATACTCCTCTGTTGTGTCACAAAATAAAGTTTTTAGAGTTTTTCCAGGTGAAAATGTAGTAGTTTTAAACTCGAATCGGCAGTTTATTTACAAAGATAGCTCATCTTTGACGATGTGCCTCTGCTTATGCGGACCCCCAGCCTGTCAGCAGGAGCTTCGTCATCACCTCCACCGCCGAGATCAGCTTTAATCGGGCACTCCATCTCGGGAATACTGCTGGATCTCAACTCTCCTTTGTAGTTAAAACATGATATTTAATCCATCTTGTGTATATCTAATGGACAGTTTTTGGTCATTTACATCTGTTATTTGTTCTCAGGTGTATTATTTTTGCAGTGTTATTTTGTTCCGTTTTATAATCGTCTTCAATTATTTTACCGTGTTGTACACTGCTCGTCTTTGTTTACCAAATTGCCTAACGTTATCTTTATTTCTTATCGTTTACGTCTTGTACTTTATACTTGTATAATGTCCATTGTAGTTTATTAAATCTGATAATTAAAGACACGAATCTGTGTATAACAACACATTTTACTTCACATTTATATGGATTTGTTCACACTTTCTTAAATAAAAAATATTGATTTATAATATTAATATAATATTGGTTATAAGGCCGTGCTTTATATAATTAAATAATTTTATTGTTAATGTACAGTGAAACCGATGAATCCATGGTGAGGTAAGTGATGTTATAAAGTACACTGACGTTCCATTTGATGAAATACCCTTGTGTCCTCGCGTCCTCGGGGGTTCGTTCTTCCATGTCTGAATTTGGCAAGTCTGAACTTCCAAGGACGCAAGTCCGAACTTTGCGTACTTGGTATTAAGAAACAGCCATAGTCTTTGATTGTATGGACATGGCATGACATATGTCATCATAACATGACCTACAATGTCTGTTGTGTCAATTCCAAGACTTCAGACTTACTAGAATCATGTGCTTCTTTTCTTCTATGTGGTAGAGAAGTATGTGAGTTTGGAGATTTTTCCCACAAGGTAGGCATTTGTATGGGTAAAAGCTATTAATTAAGATTCCTACCATCAATCTCAAGGTGTACTGTGATACAGTAATATACTTTAAGCAGATCCAGAGACAAAACTGTGCATGAAACAGTTGTCATTCCAAAACACACTTTTTCCAGTGTAAGATAAGCTTGAGTAAACACGAACACAAAATACTGCTGTCTCAGAGGATTGTGCGCACCATGAACCTGCATTCACACTGTGTCCATGCCAATGATTGTCTATATAAAGGTGCTTTTAATTCTTGAATCAAAAAATGTCAATTAACTATATAACTATAAATAAATAAATAAATCTTTTTTTTTTTTGCTAAATTACAAATAAATAATACATAAAATTTAGATGTTTGAAATGGAGGATATGGAAAAAGATCTTATTAAATATTCCAATTGAAAGTGTCCCTGCTCTGCCAGGCTGTGGCCTTGGCCTCTCAGGCCCTGTGCTGGATGGAGAGCTGCCATCACGTCAGCATGGCCTGTTTAACCACATCACTCTCATCTTGTATTGCTCATGCTCTTCATGCCAAAACTGCTCAGTACCACACTGCAGGCCTGGTGTTTTACTGTCCAAAACATGTCAAATGCCTGGTCTCAGCAGGTAGTGTTTGATTGAGCTTGTCATTACCATGCAGTATTATTTTGGGGTGACAAAACAATTAGCAAACAAATTTGGGTTTAGAATTAAATAGTCAGTTCTGCACCACTACTGGTAGCTAAAATAACAGCTAAAACACTGATGGTTTTCAAACACTCAAGTCCGCTATATAGCAATTCTATCTAGTGCCAGTAGAGGCAAAGAAATGACACACTTTCTTCTATTATGGCCAACTGTGGGTCAACTAACAACATGTATAAACCTTAAAGGGTTAGTTCACCCCAAAAAAAAAAAAAATTCTGCCATCATTTACTCACCCTCAAGTCATTACAAACCCATTAGAGTTTTTCTCATGTTCCAACACACAAATTGAGATATGTAAGCTCTGTCGCTCCATTGAAGTCTACATTCTTACAAAATTCTGGCATTTAATACATAAATAAAGTGGTGAAAAATAATTCTATATGAATTGAGCATTTTTTGTGTATCTCTATACACCACTTTAAGATTACCATTTAATTTTCTTTTTTCAACACTTATGTAAATTTTTAAGCCTTTAAAAGTCTCACAGGTCAAAAAAATCTAAAGTAGATTTCGTAATGTTTCATTCATTCATTCATTCATTTTCTTTTTGGGTTAGTCCCTTTATTAATCAGGGGTCGCCACAGCGGAATGAACCAGCATCTTATCCAGCATTGTTTCACGCAGTGGATGCCCTTCCAGCTGTAACTCATCACTGGGAAACACCCATACACAACGAACAAATTAGCTTACCTAACTCACCTACTGTATAGCGCATGTGTTTGGACTTGTGGGGGAAACTGGAGCACCCAGAGGAAACCTACACGAACACTGGGTGAATATGCAAACTTCTCACCAGTGACCTTCCTGGCGACAGCGCCTACTGTGCCACCCCTGTAATGTTTCTATGGGTTCCAATATTCATTCATTTTCTTTTCAGCTTATTCTCTTTATTTATCAGAGGTCGCCACAGCGGAATGAACTGCCAACTTATCCAGCATATGTTGGCTCTTCCAGCTGCAACCCATCACTGGGAAACACCCATACACTAGATTTCAATATTTGCAAAGTAAATGTTTATCTTTTGCCCCAGCCAAGGTTTGAACCAGTGATCTTCTTGCTGTGAGGCAACAGCGCTACCCGCTGCGCCACCATGCCACCCTCTATATTCTACAGATTTGGAATGATGTATTACTGACTAAATGACAGAATGCTCATGTTTAGACAAACAAACCCTCTAAAATTTGAACCCATTTGCAGCTTCTCCATCCGAATACATTACATAACCCTCAAGTCAAAGATAGCATTCAACCACACATGAAACCCCCGTGACTCTTCCTGTCATTACAAAAAGCATGTGACTGTCCAACTTTCCATCCCTGTCTTCAGTCCTGGCTCGGCTCAAGACAGCGGCCCCCCCTCAGCCTACACAGAGCCTGAGCTTCTGCCCGCAGCTGTTCCTCAAAGCTGCGGGACTTTAGAGAAGATCTCCCTCTCCGTTAACACGTGGATCTGCCCTTTGGAGAAGAGGTGGCCACAATTGCTGGCCTTCACGCGGTGGCCTGCAGGGTGTCCTTCTCCATTAGGGGTAGGTCACAGGGATTCACACAGAGAGAGGGAAAGCAGAGACAGGTGTGGATATACTGATCGAGGATTAACAGCTAATTATGAGCAAGGTTAACATCACTAAATATGCTGCAGATTTATGACATACTGCAGTTGTTGTGTTTAGGGGTTCAAAAACAATGGTCTGTGAGGTGAATTCAGTAAGAGCAATCTGGGCCGTTGACAGATGTTTTTGTGCACTAAAGGCTTTAAAATATTTTAAGTGAAATTGAAGAATTAACTGTGATGTCATTCAAATCAGGCCGGTTTGCTTGGTTTCAGATGTTTGAAGCACCTTGCTAAAGCAAACTTTCCAGCTGAAAAACGCCTTTGATGTGTCAATAGTCTGAGAAAGGTATGCAATTAGACTATTTGTCTTGGATTTCTTTCCTTTTTTCTTTGCTCTATGGTCAGTCCATTAATCGAAGATATCTGTTATTAAAAACAAACACAAAAGAGCTGTTTTATAAGTATGGGATAAAGTATATCTGGGTGGTTGTTTTGGCAGAATAAAGCCCTTCAGTCTTAACAGCTCTCTGCTTCGTGTCAGGCTGCCGTTAAGTCTGTTCAATATATTCTACGAAATCAACAACCTGGATGTATTTTATACTGTTTATTGCGAGACTATTTGCTATAAAACGTAAAAACAAATTACACTAAACATTGTTCCGAGTCATAATGCATAGTTTAATAATTCTTTAATTAAAGCAAAGCTGATAGAAACAAAAATGGCTGAATAGAGTATACACTAACTTCGAAATTATTTAGTCACCAAATGGCACCAGCTGTAAGACAAAAGGGCTTTATAATGAGAAAACAACAGTCTGGATGTACTTTATCCCACTTTTTACATGGCTACTTGCCATAAAACACAATGGCACGGCACAATGGCATATAAAAAATGGTTTTTATATGGCACAGATAGGCCCACACACTATAATTAAATGCTTTCTTAACAGCTATTTTTGACGTAATTTCATATGAGGGTGACCAAACATCCCATTTTTCCTGGGACAGTCAGCTGTATTTCATCTTTCCCTGAAAACTCTTAAATGCTGAGAGTCTGTGTTTCAATCCCAGACTCATTTCAATAAAACATATTGTACATTTCAAATATAATTAACCTTCTTTTTACCCCTTAATGAAGAATGAAAAAATTTAATTTTATATCAGGGATTTAAGGGTCCTCAAGAAACATCCAAGGGATCTGCCTTCAAATTATTTTTATGTTAAATATCTTATTAAACAAAATAAAATGTAAAAATACCCCAACCTACAAAGTTCTTTGGCATGGAATTGAAGATATTTATTATAATATATTATTAAGATGGTGCGTGGTTAATTGTTTTAAACAATCAATTGCAGGATTTTCATTTGAATTTGATTTAGGTAGTTATTCAAGGTTAGCATGTCCACTAGAGGTTCAAGCTCTGAAATATATCGTAAACAAGTGGAACAGAGATTTGTAAGTGGCAAAAGTGCATAACTGCCGGCAACATTTTTAATTAACATTTTTAAAGTCACTAATTTTCAATCTGAACCTGATAATTTCAAACACAAAATATATGTGTGAAAGGTGTTATCACCCATATATTGCCATAGTGCTTTAAAGGAAGTACAAATAAATTGTTTATTTAGCAACAGACACATTCAACTCGAAATTTGGCCAACTTAAGATATCACATTTAGCCAGTTACTCTCTGCTGATCTCTCAAGACCAATGTAAATGACTCCAGCCTCAGAGTCACTGCTGATTCAGCTGAGCTTCACCATTATCACAGTACATCTCATTAAGAGTCATGAGCTGAAAGCAATATCAGTTTCATCACAAACAATAGTTCAAATTATAACAGAATATTGTTTATAAGTGAACTTTACTTATACTCATATTTAGCTTTTATATTTGTGGCAAATGATGCAGCCATTTAATATCTGTAGCATCAAACGTTATCGTTGTCCACACAGCTTTATTTAAAGTCATTTCAACACAGCATATTTTTGAAATGAACAGACCATGAGCGGTATTCACCACAAATAATATAAGAATAGAACTATGAGTGAAGTGTTTGTTCTCTCACCATCATGTTCATTAAAATTTCGGTTAATTCCACACACACATGCACACACACACAAATACACGCACGCATGCATGCACACGCACACAAAAAGTGTTCAGGCACCTTGAAAAATAGCACACAAGAAGAATGACTTTGTTAAAAATCTTTTGCACACAAGATTTAATGATTTGTATTTTTTTTAGGACTTAGGTTTGAGTGAGTTTAATTCTTATTAATATTAAACAATATTAATGTTATTTTGAAATACAATTGTCAGGATATTTGCCCTTTTACAGTATGTTCTGCAGAAGAAATATAGTCATGCGTATTTAAAATAGAGTAAATGATCAATCAAATTTTTGGTGAATTTAAAAAGATATTTCACAGAGAAATAAAAATTACCTAATTTTTACTCCCCTCAAGTGGTGCCAAGCATTTATTAATTTCTTTATTCTGGTGATCATATATATATGTATATATATATATATATATATATATATATATATATATATATATATATATATATATATATATATATATATATATATATATATATTCTGAATAAAGCTGAAAACTGAAAAAGTAGGACTTGACTGTGAAAGTAGGGCTGTACAATATATCGTTCCAGCATTGATATCACAACGTGATCATTCACAATATTTACATCACAAGATTTAAAAACATTCAGGTATGAGAAATTGTCCCATGTGACTTTAACTTTGGATTCATTTTATTGAATTATTTTTATTTTTAACATTCAATTACTGTACTTGAATAACATCCTGATTGTACTTGTAGACTGTAATGCATAAACACTCACAACACATGCAAATACAGAAATGCACTGCAAATAGCACAGATCACAGCAAAAAATGTGTTGGGGGACCCCAAAAGTTTATAGATTGTTTATTAGATTTTATGGAGATGCAAATAGTAAACAATTCGTCAATCTCTGACTAAACACGTGCGTGAAAATACAGACAACATTCAAATACAGAAATGCACTGCAAATAGCACAGATCACAACAAAAAATGTGTTGGGGGACCCCAAAAGTTTATAGATTGTTTATTAGATTTTATGGAGATGCAAATAGTAAACAATTCGTCAATCTCTGACTAAGCACGTGCGTGAAAATACCGACAACACATGCAAATTCAGAAACGCACTGAAAGTAGCACAGACAACAACGAAAGTGTGTCAGGGGACCCCAAAAATGTTATAGATGGTTTATTAGATTTTATGGAGATGCACTTTCACTGTGGAATCATCCCAATCCATCTAACATTATAAATTCTTTCCAAATAGAGATGTTAAGTCATGACGTGAAATTGTATTTATGTCGAAATCAATATTGCAAAATAAAATATTGCAATGTAAGGTTTTTCCAATATTGTGCAGTAAGTTTGAAAAAAAGTAGGTTTCTATAATTCTCCAAAATATCTTCTTTTATGTATAACAGATGAAAGTAAAAGGATGTAAAGGTTAATAGTGACCAAATGAGTTTTGCGTGAACTATCCCTTTAATAGATTGCAATCAAGTCTGGAATTCTTTTGTCTATATATTACTATAAAAGTAATTTTCTACTAGATTCCAGTCAACCGCAACGAATACGAAGTTCCACTATCAATGCTAATACTAAGCAAAATCACTAGGAGAAAGTGATAGAAACACATTCGCTCTCTCTCTCATAAAAGTCCCTCCTGTATGGAAGTGGTAATTGACTTCTCAGAGAGAGCTTGTGGGCGGATTCAATCCAGACTATAGCCACATCTTCATACTGCTTCACCAGAACCAGGCTGCATGGGACAGAATTCTTAATGAGGGCCCCCAACACCCTGCGGGAGCCCGATCTCTCTTTCTCTTTCTTTCTCTCACTCTCACACACATACACACACATACACACAAGCAATTTCACTCCATAACCGGGTCCTGTTTCTACACCGACCTGCACTAAACACTCCGACAAAAGCGCTTGGATGTGCTATTGCTCTCGAGCGCTGGGACCCCACGCACGCTAAACCACTGGCTCTTACGGTTGGATTCTACAGCACGCACACACTTTGTCAAAAAAAACACAAAAATATATATACATATATATATATATATATATAAATAAATCAAACACCTGGAGAGCAGGGCAGCACAAAGCTTGAAAACAGAGAGATGACTGAGGCTAGACAAAGGGGAAGAGAGGGAAACGCATGAGGGATTGCGTGGGACTGTATTTGTTAAGTTTTTTTTTCTTCAAAGCATTGCTCATTTTAATAAAGGAGATCCCCCAGTCTCTCTAAGTGCCGCAGATAAAAGAAATCATTTAGTGGCTTAAAAGACTATTAATGTGAAGAGCCACACTTGTCTTTTTTTTCTCTCTCTCTCTCTCTCTCTCTCTCCGGTCCTCTGAGGAAATGTCATTGAGCCTGTTGCATCACAATAGCATGGGTGGAAAACTCTTGCATGATGGAATCTGAGACGTGTCGCATTAATTCTCTCATATTCACATTGTAATGTGAGGGGTTCAGACTGAAGTTACGTTATAAAGAAATATTAATACACATGTATGTGATTACATGGTAAAGAATGATTTGTTGGAGAGTCTAGGTAATGCCATGTTTCAGATGATGTTTGAGATCCATGAGCAATTTTCCTATTGAGTTCCAGTCATGCTTACATCTTGGAAACTATGGAACAACTCTTTCATTTCTACAAACTGAATGTGACATTGTCATGGTATTTACACTACTTGACAAAAGTCTTGTTGCCAGTCCAAGTTTTAGGAGCAGCAAATAATAACTTGACTTCAAGTTGATCATTTTGTATCAGAAGTAGCTTTTATGAAAGGCAAAGGCCTCTAGACTATGCTTATTTTACCAAAATAAAAGTTGCTCATGCCTTGATTTATAATTATTTAATTAGGAGAGTAAGGTCTGACTTTACTTAGACAACAGTCTTGTCACTTAACATAAATAATGTACAGTATAGAAGATAAAGTCATGGAGCAGCGGAAAAAGAATGAATATTGTGTATGACTCCCATGAGCTTGGACGACTGCATCCATACATCTCTGCAATGACTCAAATAACTTATTAATAAAGTCATCTGGAATGGCAAAGAAAGCGTTCTTGCAGGACTCCCAGAGTTCATCAAGATTCTTCAGATTCATCTTCAATGCCTTCTCCATGGAGCACTTTGACCTTCTTTGCTTTCAGGAACTTTGATGTGGAGGCTGAAGTATGAGAAGCAGCGCTATCCTGCTGGAGAATTTGCCCTCTCCTGTGGTTTTTAATGTAATAGGCAGCACAAATGTCTTGATACCTCAGGCTGTAGATGTTGCCATCCACTCTGCAGATCTCTCGCAAGCCCCCATACTGAATGTAACCCCAAACCATGATTTTTCCTTCACCAAACTTGACTGATTTCTTAGAGAATCTTGGGCCCATGTGGGTTATAATAGGTCTTCAGTTCCAGTTCAACAGATGATTCATTAGAAACATCTACCTTCTGCCAGTTTTCCAAATGATCAACTAGAAGTCAAGTCATTATTTGTTGCTCTTACAACCAGGATTCTGACAAGACTTTTGTCAGGTAGTGTATGTCAAACTAATAATTCTTCCTGATGTCTGAGTTAAATGATTTTGACATAAAATGCTGGAAAGGCAATATAAATCCTTCTCCAGTAGCTATTCTCAAACAGAAACAGGAACAATATCAAGTTTTGAGTTGTTTTAAATGCATCTTAACTTTGGAGTATTCTCCATCTGGAAATAAGCAATGGGATTTCATTTGGTCACCACCATCCTATAAATTATGCCAAATTGAGGGTTGTCATAGAAGTAAGGGTTAATTGTTTTGGGCCATTCTTAGGAGTTGGCAACTCAAACATGAGGGACATTTTTGTGGTCACTCTCAAACAGGCAGATGGCAAATTCCAAGTTCAAAGTATTAAAGTGTTTAGTTTTTCAGAGTTTAAAATGCATCTTAATCATGGAAGGTCCTTTGGTTGAGAATAAATAATAGACTGTTAATTTAGGTGATGCCATATTGACCATTATGCCCGGTTGATGATTTTTTACTAAACTCAGGGTTGGGGTCCATCTTAACTACAAAAAATTCTAAATCTCAAATCTCTACAAAACTTTGGTAGTAATTTAATGCTAAATGCTCTATATTTGCTTTGTAAATGCAAATGTATAGCAATTGAAATAGAAATCTTTATTGGTGCCCAGTGGTGCTGGCCAATAATCAACTTGGTGTTAAGATCTTTATTAAATGTTTTATTTTTAGATTTATTTTCAAATGTAAGTTATTTGCTTGATGATGACAAAGATACAATTTTAGCTATTACTCTGATAATGCCACATGGTCACAATGTCAAGATCATCCTAAATGTAAGCAAATAAACTTACCATTTAACTATAATAGATGCTGCTTTCAAAAACTTTTGAGAAAAACAGACACAAACCAATCTCACTTCTCATTTTCTTTTTATCATTATCTCTCTTTATCACTCTAATAATCATATTCATCTGCATTACTAGCTAAACTAGCTGAAGATAAAAGCATTTTTAAATATCAAGTTCAAATAAAAAAATAAGTCAGTACTGGTTTAGAACAGCATGAGGGTAAGGAGTTTCATTTATTTATTTTATTTTATTTTTATTTCTGTCTAAGGTATTCCTTCAAATATGCAAAGGAGAACCGTGCATTGCAATGTCTACTTCTGCATTTGCATACTTACAATTTTAAGTATATTTTTGGAGCATAGAGTTAAAAACTGCAGCTGAAGGCTTCTCTTCATTGCAGCACACACACGCAATCCTGGACTCTGGTTGTGTGTGTGTGTGTGTGTCTCAGAGAGTCCACCCATCACCCCTTTGGTGTGGGCGATGGAGTGTGACGGCTCGTTAAAGAAAAACAAAGCCCCTCACCTTCCTTTATCACTAATATGCACCTGGAGAGCTGCCGTGCTTTATGATAAACTCGCACAGCCAAACACACACTCACACAAACACAAGCGTGTTTACACACCTACCCAGAATGCACTGGGAGCGCAGCCTTGTTCCAGGGGCCACTGTAAACAACTAAAGTCAATCTGTTTGTGCTAGTTTACTGCCACAGCTCAACTCCTCTGCTCACAAACAGTTTTCTGCCAGCCATGTCAGTGACTTATGGACGTGATATGAGTTTTCTTCCATTTCTCTCTTTAGATGAGTAAATCAAGATGGACTGGGGGAGAAAGGGATTGTGGGAAACCTATTATTGTTGCACTGAAATCAAACTTAAATTAGAATGTTTTAGCTGATAAAATACAGATTGGGTCCTGGCAATAAACAGCATGATTTATGATTATGGACAAAAATTAACACTCACAAAATGTGAGCAAAATCGGTACTGGCAAGTACTAGAAACAGTTGCAGGGCTCGATATAAATTTTTTTGCTTGGTAGCACTGGTGCTCCTAACTACAAAAATGTAGGTGCACCAGCCAAAATGTAGGCGCATGCACCAAAAATTATGAGCAACATTTATATTAACATATTTAACAGAAAGTTACAAACAAAAATCTGCATGCGCTCACCAGCCCTGCACGCACTGCTTGACATGAATGAGATGAACTGAGTTAACGATAATAACTTTGCTGTTCACATGGGTGGTGTTTAATATTGCACAGAGGATATTGACATATAACTCTATATTTGCATACGTCATCTTAACAGCAATAACGGTCTTTTCATGAGCTGCAATATTATTGCAGCCAGTTGCACGACTGACTGCATCGTGATGATAAAATGAAGGATTAAAAAACCTTAGAACATCTTGTGCTTAAAATGTGTAGATGTGGCAAACATTGTTACCTGAAAACTGTCCCACAGGCTTTACGGTAAATGGCTTTAGTTATTTTCATAGCGAACTTTATCCCACTGGAAGTCTATTAGATGTGTCATTATTTGTAACTTTAGGTAGTAGCTCCCTGTAAGCTGAATTGAGTGATTGACAACTGGTATTAACCAATCCACTCGCGTTTTGTTCTAGAGCAGTGGGCCAATAAGAAGAGCTTGAAGGCGGGACAAGCATTGCAATATTTGTTTACTTCAGCAAGTTGACATGATAACTGTTTTAAACCTTTCCTGAACACTAAGTTTGGCGATGTTTGATACAAGGATGCATTCTACTTGAATTTCTCCTAAATACGTGCATGCGGTGAATATTTTGCAGTAAAAACTGGTCGCACGGCAACTATTTTATGCACTTGCACAAATGCTCCCAAATATATTTTGAGGTCGCATAGATAAAATTTCAGGCACACATGAGAGCAAAACGGTCACAATTTCGAGCCCCGAGTTGACCAGTGACTTTTCTTTTAATGAATTCTGAGAATGCAGTATTATCATATTGTCAAGGATGCATTGTAAACATATACATGTAATTTGATCTTTTCACTTGAGCAGCTTATTAAAATAGTGTTTTCACTTTTGAAGTAGTTTGGTTAATTGTAAATGCTACTCTAAATAAATAGGTTTTTACATGCATTTAACATCTTAGAATGATTATTAAATCTGATGCCAATATTATATATTGTTATATAAAATAATATTACAATGGCAACGCAGTGGCACAGTAGGTAGTGCTGTTCCCTCACAGCAAGAAGGTCACTGGTTCGAGCCTAGGCTGGGTCAGTTGGCGTTTCTGTGTGGTGTTTGCATGTTCTCCCTGTGGTCGCGTGGGTTTCCTCCGGGTGCTCCGGTTTCCCCCACAGTCCAAACACATGCGGTACAGGTAAATCGGGAAGGCTAAATTGCTCATAGTGTATGAGTGTGAGTGAGTGTTTATGGATGTTTCCCAGAGATGGGTTGCGGCTGGAAGGGCATCCGCTGCATAAAACATGTGCTGAATAAGTTGGCGGTTAAGCCGAGAAGAAAATGAATGAATAATATTACAATATTGTACAATATGAGTGACATAAGTGGGTATCATGTTAGCTCCTGAATTGACTAAACAACAATTCTGGCATTATCAAAATTGTTAAATACCACAAACACCTCTATGATAAATGTAAATAAGTTTAAAAAATGCAATTGGACATATGAAACAAAAAGTAAATTTGTAAATACATTTATATATTTGCGACTTTCACTGGCAAGTTAACTTTTGCAAATCCCACTGGCATGCACAGCAAATTGTTGGTTTTAGACCCTATTTACCGTTACAATATCACAGTATTAATCATATTTATTACACGGCTGTATGGAATACTTAATTCTTATTGGTCAGTCACAACATTCCAAGGCAGGCCTATGTTATTTTAAGACAACAACCGCTGAAACTAATAACACAGGCTAACTTGGGTACTTCAAATATTTTTTACCATCAGTGAATGCATTAACATCCATATATATGCTTGTCTGTCATAACGCAGGTTTTCACTATTTGGCAGCATATCTAGACTGAATTATACGTAAGTTAGTGTATGCCAACACAGGCTCATCTGGGTACTTCAAATATTTTTTACCATCAGTGAATGCATTAACATCCCTACATATGCTTGTCTGTCATAATGTTTTGATTGTTTAGCGGCATCTCGGGACTGAATTACACGCAAGTTAGTGTATGCTCCAATCAGCCAATTTTGTTTCTGTCAGCTATGCCTTTAAATAAAGAATTCATAAACAAATACAGCTCAGAACAATGCTTCATCATGCCAATAAGCCTGTCAGGATTTATTCTGTGATAACAACCGCCTGGATGTACTTTATCCCTTACGTATGCCTTAAAATGCCTAAAAATTTTAACTTAAAGTTAATTTAAATCTCATTGTTATTTAAACTTACATTATATTAAAATGAATGGCGTTACTTAGAAAAATAACTTGAAACTTTAATAACTTTTTTATAAGTAACATAAAACATATGTGGTTGTGACTTTATATCTCATCATGACTCATTATAAAATTAACAAACAAAGTTACTCACGCACAAATGCCAACCCTGATCTCACATCGCCACGCCTCCATAAAGACCCTCCACAGATCCAGTTCTGTCTTTTCACTTGAAACTAATAGTGTTCCCTCCCCCTTCATCCACTCCTATCCCATAACCCCCCTCCTTCCCTAGGTTTGATAACAAATATTCCCTCACCTAAATTAGAAATGTGAAGTAATTATACCGCTGGCCCTCCTACGGGTTATTCATAGGAGTCGACGGTCGTAAGAAAGCTTTCTTTATATAAATAGGTTACTTCAGAGGGTGACTTTAATTATGTTGGTTTCAAACAGAACATGAGTGCGGTATTCCAGCGGGATTAAGCGTCTCTGGCTCTTTGTTAACTGAGCACAAATGTATGCCAGCAAGGAGCATCTGCACAAGATCTCCGCTAAATTTATTCAGCCACCACACATCTCCACCGGTGAATAATTCCACTAATAATAAAGATTGCCAGAAACAAGAGGGGGAAAAGGAAATCTACATTCAAGAGAAAAAAAAAAGAAAGGAAAGTGTGTGTAGTTTTCAAGGACGACTTAAAAAAACAAAAAACAAGTTTAATCTGTTTTGCATGGGAAATAGGTATTCTTCTGTTTTGCTCTGTGTGTGTGTGTGTGTGTGTGTGTGTGTGTGTGTGTGTGTGTGTGTGTGTGTGTGTGTGTGTGTGTGTGTGTGTGTGTGTCTGTGCAGTGTTTGTTCTATCTGTGTTCAAAGAAACAGTGGTCTATTACTGGGCTGCAGTGTTTTTTTTTTTTTTTTTTTTTTTTTTTACAGACCAATTGCTTTAGGTTTCAAAATTGAGGGGCTAAAAACTAATATTGCAAAATGAACACATTAAATACATAGTACTGAATTTTATTTTATACACTCTCAGAAATAAAGGTACGCGAACTGTCACTGGGGTGGTACCCTTTCAAAAGGTACAAATTTGTACCTAAAAGGTCCATATTAAAACCTCAAGGGTACATACAGTATTAGTACCTAAAAAGTACAAAATTGTTCCTCCTAAATGTTTTAGGTACTAATGTATACTTTTAAGGTACCAATATGGACCATTTAAGTACAAATGTGTAAAG
Organism: Danio aesculapii; assembly: GCF_903798145.1. Classification (NCBI taxonomy): domain Eukaryota; kingdom Metazoa; phylum Chordata; class Actinopteri; order Cypriniformes; family Danionidae; genus Danio; species Danio aesculapii. Next base: position 22,559,911 of record NC_079451.1, on the reverse strand, counting down.
GTACCACCCCAGTGACCGTTCACGGACCATTATTCCTGAGAATGTAAATTAAAATAATAATAATAATAATTATATTTATATATATATACACACACACCTGTCTATTTTTTACAATTATTTTTCATGCCTTGCTTTTGGAAAATCTAATCTGCTCACCAAGGATTTATTTTTTTATATTTGATCAAAAAATACAGTAAAACATTAATATTGCAACATTTATTATATTAATATTGAAACTAGGGTTGGGTCGATAGAGATGCAATCGTCCCATAGCCAATGGCCAATGGACATCATGATGCTGAGCCGGCATCGCGATCTTCCGCCCCCCCCTAGCAGCAGCAACCCACTCACGAAAAATACACACGGCCCTGTTTACACTAATACGTTTAGTTTTAAAATGGCATTTTAGAACGAAAACGATCAACACCCACACTGATGTTTCACCTAGCATGTCTGAAAAGCCCTCCTTACACACTATACTGCAGCGTATGTGTGCGTCTGAGCTCCAGCAGTCAGCGGGTGCTTTGAGCACAAAACCCCAGAGAGCAGTGCATGTTGGACAGTTTATCAAGGATGTACCACTGGATCTTGTCTCACTATAGTTTTTAAACATAATATTTAAATAGTCTTGTCTCTACATAACGACTCTTTGGTCTTTTGAATCTATCAGGTAATGTGTCACAGACTCAGCGTTTCACTTTCATGATTGTACTTAGTAATTTTAGCGAAAACTTCAGATACTGTTGGTTGGTTCCTGTTGGTTGTGCACCTTTTTTACCAACCAAGTTTGTTGACGCCATTATAACGACACAGATCACTCTGCCTATTCATGCCAGAGTCTCTGGGAAAAATTGATGGACAGGTGGTAATTTGTGTAACTTATCATTATTTATTTATGATTTGGTTATGGGTAAAACAAAGACCATGCCCAACATTGACATCGACCTACCTTTATTGAAACAATTATTATGATTGTGAATTATTAAGATTATGATTGTTGTGATGGCAATGGTCAATTTTCTATTGTAAAACTGTAATACAAGCCGACTTCGGCTGTAATACTTTTAAATATATAAAATTCTATTTAAATAATTTATAAATTTCATTTTATTTTCATTAATTTAAATAAATTAAATAAATGTAATTTATTTCAGTGATGAAGAAACAGAATTTTCAGCATAATTTCTCCAATCTTCAGTGTAACATGATTTTATGCATCCCATGATCACTCTTTTTCCAATTTAATGATTTGCCATATATTATGATGAATTGTAGTTTCTTTAACTATTAATAATAATAATAATAATAATAATAATAATAATAATAATAATAATAATAATAATAATAACTCTAACTGAAATATTTTAATAATTGCATTTTATAAAAACATCATAAGACTTTACTTTTCAGGATTTTTGATGAATAGAAAAATCTGAATAAATACAAAGTTCTGTCATGAATCTCTATAGACCATTTCAATGTGGTGATGTCATTGGCCCATGAACCTTTCCTACTTGTTTTCAAACTATTTCATAACTGTTACAAGAGGCAATTCAATCATAATTTAATGTTAAAACAGCTTTCATAACAATATTTATCCATATGTGGCTCTTTTTGGATTCTCAGAAGCTATAGAAATTAAAAATGTAAAACAGGAAATACCATTGGACCATTGTTTTTGTTTACATCCCTCATAATGGTCTATAGGCATGGCCTGTTGAGCCCTGTCCAATCTGCTTTTAACTACATTGTGCCTGTTATTGGTTGCTGTTGCCTTAGCAGGCAATGGGATTGCTCATTATTTTAACACCTCAGCGTCATTTGAGTTAGCAATCTGCAGTGCCTTTTTTGATATATCATCCAAAACCAACAGCTAAGATAAGTGAAGATAATCTCTTACTTTCATCTATGTGCTATTGATCTGCTTCTTGTTTTAGGAGTATATTCTTATGTTTAAATTCAAGTGCCATGTACATGACTTTAGTGCATTTAAACACTTGAAATAATTGCTGTTCTACAATATTTGCTGTTTGAGTCTCTTTAATATCATGGAAACTTAAAAGACTTTCTTATCAGTCACACGGTTGAGGGCAAGATGTAATGCCATTAATTACAACACTAAATCTCTCAGAGGGTTGATTTCAATTGGGTTGCAATAAATAATATATTTTGTTACAATGCTAATATCTTTATGTTTAATCAACTAAGATTCAAACAAACTTTTTGGCGTAAACATTTTTAATGGTAATCAATATCATGGTTTATACAAAATAGGAAGCTGCACAACAAGATTATTATAGTTAACGAAAACTAAAATTGAAAATCATTTTGTTAACTGAAGTAAAAATAAAAACGAGTTTTTAAAAAAAACTAGAACTAACTGAAACTATATTGTGCACATGCAAAACTAACTGAAACTCGTCCTTCGTTTTCAACTTTGTAAATATATTTAGCGCATAATCCTACTGTATGCCTTTTTGAAGTATTTACTTTGTTGCCAGATCAAGCCGGTTTTCCTCCAGTCAGTCCTTGCTGTTGCTGCTGCAAGAAAAACAACGAGTAGACATGACAGCAACACGGTGACAGCATTAAATGCAGAGACTTAAAATTAATAATTTAACACATTTGTGCCCAATAATGGGTTTTATTTCTGTATTAGTGATTGCGTTAGCGAACGAATCGTTCTTTTTAAGCAGATCTTCTCAGTCATCTGGCTGAACAAGTTCACCAAATCGAACTGAATCATTTGAAACGATTCGCGTCTCCAGTAAGCACTCCTGTCCACAAACTACTTACTTTTTAACATGCCTGACACCCCCTCTGACTCGAAATAAACCAATATATACTGAGTTGTTCAGTTATTAGAATAATATACACAGATAACAGATTTGAGAAGCAGTGAACCGATAATACTGCACATGTGTGATTCAGCGTGATCGTAAGAAACCTTTCAGATCAAGGTGGTTTTAACTGACTGAAATAATGATCGCTGACAACATATTTTTGATATGTTGAGTCCAAACATAGAAAGATTGTCACAAAAGATCCAGTTCACGTTAAAAATGCGAACTTCCCATCACCATACAGTATTTATTCTGATGATTTGAATCTTGTACCAAATAAATATCTTTCATTCATTCATTTATTTTCTTTTCGGCTTAGTCCCTTTCTAATAAATATCCTTATTTAGTAAAAAAACTAAAACTAATACTGAAACTAATAAAAATTAAACTAAAACTGAGCAATTTCAAAATATAGAAACTATTAAAAAAAACTAGTAAATCTCCCTCTAAAAACAAATTAAAACTAACTGAATTTGAAAACAAAAAGTCAACACAAAACAAAAACTAAAACTAATGAAAAATCCAAAGCTATAATAACCTTGCTTTGAACATCCAATTAGACTTTTAAAATGATTTCTGTAAGCCTACGTGACACTAAACCCAGGTTCAATGATATCTAAACTTCAGTTTTGAATTACAGGAATACAATTTTAAATATACAATTGTATTTTTGGTTAAAAATGCTGATTTGCTGAGCAGAAGAGACTTGTAAGGGGATAAAAACATCCAAAAAATATTCCTAAACCAATATTCTGAATTGTTTATATAATATTGAGGTAAATTACCTCATTTACTGTATAATCTCACTTTAACAATATGTTAAAATATAACAAAATTTCCCCTTGACAGTGTTTATTCAGATTTCTATTTACCATTTATATATATACGTAGATCAACTGGTTGCACTTTGTTTTACAGTACTTATAATGTCCTTTACGTAAGGGTTTACAAGGATTAAGTTTAGGTTCAAAGGTAAGTTTAGGGATAGTACAGTACCTAGTTATTCCTCAGTTTATGCACATGCAAACAGGACTATATAAACTGCTTCCGTAAGACTGATCTGAAAGTCTGATTAGTGGTAACCGTTTTCTAAGAGCAACAAAAGCATCTACATTTCTCAAGCAGCAATATCCCAATATCAGCGAGGAAGAGCTTCAGCCCGGCTCTAATGTTTCACAATCATACACAAACAATATCCGTCTGTTTGACTGCGGCAGAATTTATAGCCACCCCATTGATTGCTTTTGCCGGACATGATGGCTGTAAATTGCAGGCCGTTTGGTAAATGCGGGCAGTTAGAAGTGTACAAGTAATTATTTCACGGCTGCTGATTGAAACATAATTCCAATATGGCCTTCTGAAAATGACAGCATTCCCAAAGTCCTCCGTTTTAATTTGGAGGTGATACTAATTAGGGGGAGCATTATAGGACTTTTTATGTGATCTCTCCGACGGAGCCCCAAATAATTAAAATGTCAGAGGAAATAAATATGCATAAACAGCTCGTAATTTCAGAAATATCGTCCCACGTCGTTCGTCGCTTGTGGGAAAAGAAGCACTCGCATATTATTTATGCTTTTTTTCAGGGAAGTTTATGTAGCATTTCACAGAAGTTAACAATCTAAAGCAGTTCAAATAAACTGAACGGCTAACCATGAAGAGTCAACCTCATTACTGAGGCCAGATAATTAAGAGTATAATCAGTTGATCAGTTAACAACCTGCCATAATTATAATAATATATAATTACTATAAATTATTTTAAAGAATAAGAAAAAAGGGGAAAACTGAAAAGTATCAAAAGTCTGAAAAGTATCAAGAGCTACAGTATATGAAATCATTGATGCATAAACTAAATAAATACTTCAATTTGTATTTATGGTATCTATGATGTATAGATTCACATTGGAAAATACTAGATTTAATTGTTACTAATAATTATTTATTTAGGTTACTATGCTAGGTTATTATGTTGCGTTGAATGAAAAGGTACTTAAGTGATTATGTGTGCATTACATAGTTTATACCATACAATGTATATATATATATATATATATATATATATATATATATATATATGTATATATATATATGTATATATATATATATATATATATATATATATATATATATATATATATATATATATATATTTTTTTTTTTTTTTTTTATTTATTTATTTTTCGAGGGTCTAAACATGTTTGAAAACTCACAAAACTTTGCACACGCCTCAGAAGTGGCAAACATTTACGTTTTTTTTTATAGGTTTCGGAAGTGGGTGTGGCAAAATGGCTCAACAGCACCACCTATGCACATTTGACGAAGTGGTACACCGAGTTATGTTTTACACACGCGTACGAAAATTGGCACAAACATCAAACATGCCAGCACCTACAAAAAAGTCTCATGGAGCAAAATCTCAAACCCAACAGGAAGTGGAATATTTTTAACTTCCTCTGCCAAAAAAAGGGCAGTTTTTGGCATTTCGAACTCTTCCTAGAATTTTTATCAGATTAACACCAACATTGGGTTTTGTCATATAAATGTCTTGCCGATGCTAAATTGCAAAGATCTAGAGTTTTCGTTGAAGGGTGTGTCCGTGGTGGCCTAACAAACTTTAATGTTTCGCCACAAAACAGGAAGTTGCTATAACTCAGGCATGCATTGTCCAATCTGCCTCAAAATTCACGTTTGATAACAGTCCTGACCTGAACTTGTTTACACGCCAATATCCAGTTACAGTTATAGTGCCACCTGCTGGCAACAGGAAATTACATGTTTTACACTATAACAGACTCCTCCTACAAATTTTATCAGATCGAATTCATGTTAAGTCATTCTAATATAAAGGCCCTTATGATGTCAAATTGTGAAGATCTATTGTGAAGTTTTCGACGAAGGGCGTGTCCATGGCGGACTGAGAAAGTTCTGTGTATTGCCATGGACGAGGAAGTACTAATAACTCAGCCAAACAATTTCCAATCTGCCTGAAATTTCACATATTCGATAAGATTCCTCTGCTGAAGACATCTACATGCCAATAAACAGTTACAGGCATAGCGCCACCTGCTGACAGAAGAAAATTTGGCATAAATCAGTGAATTTCTCAGGTTTTTTTATATTTATCAGCTTGAATTATTATTCTCCACACTTTTCTGTCATCCTAAGGCCACTGTGTAGCGGTGAGCCCGAGTGAGAGGTCACTTTCATTGCTGCTTGCAGCTTTAATGATTATAATTATTGCTATTATTATTGCTATTATTATTATTATTATTATTATTATTATTAATAATAATAATAATAATAATAATAATATATTTTGTATTATTAATATTTTGATTGTTACTACTACATAATCATTGATTATAAATAATTAAATAATGAATAATTATGTTAATAATTACACAATTATTGAATTATGTAGTTGTCTATGGATTTTATATAGAATAAAAAACAAGTTTAAATATGAAAAATGTCCCATGATGATATTTATATTTTACTTAATGATACAATGAATGAATAAATGTTAATTCAAATAAATTTATTTAAAATAAAGTCAATTAAAGAAACTGGCCCTTTAATATAAAAAAGCAGGAATATTATAAATAAATTTAATTACCATACTCTATAAACTTTCATATATTTCATACAAAGAACAAGAAGCAAGACTTATAATATGAGGAGCAAATACATGACAAACAATTGCATTTCTGTTCCATGAAATATCTAAAAATTGTTCATTTACTTATAAAGATTCTTATAAAGATCAATAAAAGAGCTGATCATTTCATATGAGTAGTAAGATACATAACCTTTAAATATGCTAAATGAAAAAAAAAAAAAGTATTTATAAAAGCCCCAATGTTAAGCTACACTAAAGGCACACATTGGACAGCTTAATCAAGGCAAGTCACAGAAGCTATTGATGAATGATTTCAATTAAAAGGCTGTGTGCTCATATGCCATAAATACACTATTGTAATCAGAGCCCGTACAAAAGATAGACACATCTTTAATCTCAGACAATCCCACCGTGAGACGTGAAGAACAGGCACCGCACACAATGCTGTGCTGATATGAAACCCAAGTTGTGCACCGCTGAGAAAAAAAAAGACAAAACAACAACAAAAGTGCAGCTCTGATACATGATTTTACAGTCACTGTCTTTTTATTATGAGAGCTATAGTCGGCTGGCTAGGACCTGTAAAAGGCCTTTGGGGTTCTGTGTTAATTGTTTCATGTAAACCACATTTTGTACTACAAGCAACGCAGGCTGACATGCCGGTGCTCAGGTCAAGCCTGCACACAGATATGAACGATTGCAATAAAATATTAATGGGATATGCAAAGCAGCCAGGGAAATCAGCCTTCAGTTTGGCTGAGGGAGTGAGACAGGTCCAAATAAAAGGCACTGGAGATAAGAGTGATGTTACGTACATGAAAAAGCGGAATAACGACTCAACGACTGGGTTGTGTGTCCATCCTGTTCTCGCAAACAACATGAAATCTAGACAACCTTTTAAAAAGCAGAAGGAAAATGTGATTTGGTATACAAAACGACAGAAGGAGAGATGAGTTCTGACCTTGTCAACCGATGTCCAGCTTGTATCCGGTTACCAGCACTGCCACTCTCAGCTCTTTGCCAGAACAGGAGCAGAAAGAGAAAGAGAGAGACTAAACGTTAGTGCATAATAGAAGTAGATAGTAGAAATAGAAGAATTAGTGCATAATCAGAAAAAAAGTGTTCATGATAACATAAGAACAAGACAACAAATACAGTTTATTAGAAATGTAAGGTTTGTTATCGTTTATTTCATATGATTAAATTAAATTTATTGACTAACAATGCTGTGGCATAACTATAAAGTTTTTACACAAAAAGCACACAACTATAATAAGAATAAGTCATGACACAGCTTAAAGATATATTTTAGACCTGAATTAAATGTGACTATACTAGGGTTAGAAATTAAATTGATTTCAAAAGGGCATTTCTTTCCTCCAAACAGTGATTTTAATAATTACGTTATCATTCATAACTGTGCTCTCTTTCATGTTAACTTAACTTAAGTTCATTTAATCAATTAGAAAATCATAAATTACAATCAATTGAATCTAACCAACAAACTGCTTAAAAGTATTGTACACATTCAAAGCACTGGAACTGTGATCATTATTGTTGATCAAAAATACTTTTAAGAGACCATTTAAAAGTAACTTTTTTTGCCATTTGGAATAAATAGTACTCTACACTCTGGCTATAAAGACAAATGCGATGGTCCAAGATATTACAATTTAAATATGTTGTTTTTTGCATATTTCACTATCGCAACAGGGACATATTTTGATCCCACCCATGTCATGATTCTTTGAGGCAAAAATTTGCAACAAATCTTAAGTATTTAAAAATATAAATAAATAAAGAACAATCCCTAATATCATCAATTATTAATTAATAAATGTTGATATATTTTTGAGAAGTCTCCCTATATGCAGGGTGCAAATTACACTTGGCAATCGGGGGGGTCAAGTTTTTCAGTTATGTTAGGTAATATGCCTCAGTGAACCAAATTTATACATTCAATTCAATTACATCTAGTTTATTAATCAAACGTGTCATTACGTTTTCAGTGTTTTGAGGGATATTAAGTGATTCTCAATGATATTTTTGATAATAAATAAATGATGACAGGTTTGCTTTCCTGCACCTATTAATGGATGACCGTGAAAGACTGCACATATTTTTATTTTACTGTTTAACTTCCATGTGTGAGCCAGAGTATAATAAAATACAAATGGCTTTTTAAAAGAAACATGCTTTGTGAACACTTACACTGTCTGTTGGTGCTCTAAGTTTGCCAGTTTCAAACAGATTAATTAATATTTTTGGTGCAAACATGCTTTCACAATGGTACAACCCATTATAGGGGTGGTCAAATGTACATCGAAGTTATCTACTATTTAATTATTAAAACTATTTAAGACACAAATCAGAGAAAACTATTTCTTAACTATTAAAGGGATGTTCTTCAGGGGGGGTTAAGTAAGTCGCACCCTGCCTATATGGCATGACAAAGTTTCATATATTTTCTTATTATAAAAAAAATTGTAATTGAAACTCCCTTTTCAAGGATTTCATCAAGACTATGTTTCCCTTTGACATTCTTTAGAGTATGATCTTCAAAAAATTGTCAAAATGACAATTATTTAACACTTTATTTGCATTCGTTTGTTTTTTTTTTAACGAATGAATAATTAAATCAGCATCATGTCAGTGATACCATGCACAAATAATCTTCTTACTATAATGACACCCAAACCAAGGTGCTGGTGACTTTAAATAATCTCAAATTGAGATTATAACATTCACCTAAAAGTGCTAATTCAGCATTATAACCATGGCATGTACGTCAGATAGATTAAAAGTCTCTCTATTCTTAGTGGTGCAGTTATCTTCCTCCCATTCAGTCTCTGTCCTCTTAGTTCAGAGGGAAACTCTATGCATATATAGGCACGGGGCCCAACGCCACTTTCATCTCCAGGCACAGGACTGGAGACGGGCATATCTGCTGTTGCCAGGAGCAACATTTGGTTCACTTAGAGAGCCCGGTGCCTCCTGCTTTCTCTCCATTTCAGATAAAGCCACTCAGCTAGATTTCCCCTCAGAGATATGGGCAGCCACAACTTGGCCTTCAGAGGAGCAATGCATCAGCCAACAATAAGCAGCTACAGATATGACCAAACAACAGACCTCATGATTTAGACACAATGGAAAATTGCATGAGACTAAGATGCATCAGAATTCAGGTTAAAGCACGGTGTGAAAAATGTGCATGTAGAAACAGTGTTTAGATGAGTGTCATTTTCTTTTAAATACTCAAAACGTATTTATGATACGTATAAATACGCAAAGTACTTATGATATTTCATAAACTTCAGCATTATGCTTAAATGGCACTGAATCTACAGGAGCAAAAGAAGTTTGTAAATGTAATGTCACATGATATATATATATTTATATATATATATTTTTTTATTTTTTTATTTATTTATTTTTTTAATAAATTAATTAACAAGTCCAAGTTAGCCTAATGACTGCGTCAAGGTGTTTTCTGACTTACTGAATCATCCTGTCCCAATCATTCTTAGCTTCATCACTAAATCTAATTAGTCAGAGCAGTTCTTTATTTTCTTACTGAATCATCATCAGCCTACTAACTTACTTAAAGTGGATCTTGATTTACTTAATGAATCAACCAAGTGACTCAATATGAATCAGTCAGAGCAGTTCTCTACTTGCTAACTGAATCAGTGTATTGGCTTACTAATCAAAGTGGCTCTTGACTCACTTAATGAATCAGTCCAGTGACTCAATGAAACAATCAGAGTGGGTTTTGACTTACAAAATCAGCCTAATGACTCAATGAATCAGTCAGAGCAGTTCTTTACTTACTCAATTAACCTAATGACTCACTTAATCAAAAAGGCTCTTGACTTACTTAATGAATCAACCCAGAGACTCAATGAATCAGAGTGGGGTTTGACTTACTCATTGAATCAGCTTAATGACTCATAGACCCAAGCAGAGCAGTTCTTTACTTACTGAATCAGTATTGGTTGATTAATTAAAGTAGCTTATGACTTAATGAATCAATTCTGTCTCAATGATTCTTAGCTTTATCACTGAATCTAAACAGTCAGAGCAGTTCTTGATTTTCTCACTGACTAACTTACTTAATCATGTGGCTCTTGATTCACTTAATGAATCGCCCCAGTGACTCAATGAATCAATCAGATTGGGTTTTTACTTATTTACTGAATTCTAATGACTCACGGACACAGGCAGAGCAGTTCTTGACTTACTGAATCAGCCTGATGACTGAATCAATTAAAGTAGCGTATGACTTACTGAATCAGTCAAAGTGGATCTTGATTTACTCAGTGAATCAGCTTAATAGTTTCCAAAATCAGTTACTCATTTTATCTTACTTATGACCCACTGAATCTGACTAAATCTTGACTGATTCGTTTAATTATTTTCCATCACTGATTATGTTTTAATGTTCTCGTTTATAATATTAACAAATCACCCAGGCTGCAATTGTATGGGGGCCATTTAAAAAAATGAAACAAAACAAAAGAAAAAAAACTGGCATAGCAGTCCCTCTTCAACAGTTGACTTAAATTCTTCTGACTGTGCTCAAGTCTGACTCTATGTAGGGCAGCTAAGAAATGCTCCCTGTGATACTGAGTGTAAAATTATACCTAAGTGTTCAGAGTGAGGGCTTTTTTCTCTCTTTCTGCTAACATGATGTGTTAAGCATGCTAGAGTGAGGAGAGATAAAGCACTTCCTTGTTCATTTTCATGCGCTGCCTTAAGTAGATCTCTGGGGAAGCTTTGGGCCTCAGAGGAGGCAGCAGGTATGAGCTTCTCTGCTTCACACACATCCAAATGTGCCTCAGTTCTTTACATCTCACATAACATGCTTATCCCGTCTCAACAAAAGACAAATATATAGCACTGGGAACACAGAGTGAAGCTTTTTCAAGAATACTCGCTGTCATTACCATCAACAGTTGTATAAGTTTAGGTAGAAAAACAGCAAAAAAAGGTTTTAATTGTTGTCACATATTTTATATTCTACGTGCTTCAGTAACGATCTGGGGTCTGAGGAGATTTTGGGGCCCCTAAGATGTTTTGACATGCCCTGAGATCTGTGCTTATTTCACCTACTATTACATAGTATTGGTCAGCATGTAATTTTGTATTCAGCACAATGAAATTGAAATTTACAAAAAATTAAGTTCCAAATAAGATCCAATAAAAAAACACTCTGAATGGGCCTGAACAAGACTTGGCTAGGATATTTGCTTCATAATTATGTGAAAATGATTCTGTTCTCACATTACAAAAAAAAAAAAGAAAAAAAAAAAATTACAATGATTTACATTTTGCAATGTCTCATCTCAGCTGTATGTGTGGGAGTGACAATGGTCATGAATAAATCACACTTGGAGAGACAAAAGACACTGGCTAATGTTCACCTATCAAAGTCATTGTAAAGCAATGTCCAGATGCAAAAGCTAGCCCAAACTAAATGCTTGTTGTATTTCTTGCTTTATTATGACCATGTAAATACTATGGGTAAACAATGTATGTGCACTTATACAGCATGCACAAAAATATATTTGAACTGGTATAAAATATGTTTGCAAATCTGTTGTAATATAAACTTCTTGTGCATTAATCCAGCATTTATTAATAATTTCTGAAAAACTCTGAGATACTGAAGTAGTTTAGCCTATATATTCAATGCTACTACTTTAAAGAGTTAGTTCAGCAAAAAAAGTAAATAAAAATTAAATTATTATGATTCATCCACATGTGAGTTCAACCCCACAACACATTTGGTGTCTTCAGAACACAAATAAGGATATTTTAGATTAAATTTGAGAGCTCTCTGATCCTCCATAAACAGCAATGGTCTCGCTTAAAGTCTGGTAAACACACACAAAAAAACATCCTCAAATCGGATATGCCTTCAGTGGTTCAATTAGAATTTGATCAAGTGACAAGAATACGTTTGTGTGCACAAAAAACAAACATGAGAACTTTATTCAACAACTTCTTCTCAGTGTCAGTATTATTTGTTTCATGGGAAAAATTCTCATTGCTTCATAATCTTCTGATTAAACCACTGAAGACACACGGACCATTTTCACATTTCCATTTTTCTTTGCACTTTGAACAGGTCTGGACCATTTCTGTCTATGGAGGATAAGCTCTCGGATTTCATCCAAAATATCTTAATTTGTGTTCTGAAGATGAACAAAGGCCTTTGGAGGTTAAAACGACATGAGGGTGAGCAATTATTGACATAATTGTACAAACATTTTACTAAACTAAATTAGTCTAATGACTCACTTACTCAGTCCAAGCAGTTCATTACTTACTCACTGAATTAACCTAATGACTCACCTCATTGAAATGGCTCTTGACTTACTAAATGAATCACCCCAGAGAATCAGTGAATCAGAGTGTGGTTTGACTTGCTCAGTGAATCAGCCAAATGACTCATTGACCCAAGCTTAGCTTACTTACAGAATCAGCTAAATGACAATCAAGTAGGTTATGATTTACTGAATCAATCCTGTCTCAGTGATTCTTAGTCTGATCACAAAATCCAATCAGTTAGATTAGTTATTCAATGTCTCACTGAATCAGCCTACTAACTCACTTAAATTGGCTCTTGACGTATTTAATGAATCAACCTTGTGACTCAAAATTAATCAGTCAGAGGTAATTTTGACTAGCAGGTGAATAATTATTGACAAACTTGTTCCAAAAGTTTACTAAACTAACCATTTTACTACACTTTTGCAGCATTAAAATTGCAAGCTGTTTTTCCATGCTAATACAAATGACAGCTTTCATATGAGGCCCAGAAAACACTTACCTTTAAACGATATAGAAAATGACATTATAACAATGTTTAAAAAATAATATTACCAAACACTAAAGACTTGTTTATGCAACATTTAATTATAAATATTAAATTAAATGGATTCAATAAAGTTAGTTTATTTATTATGAAAAACTAATTACTATTTTTAGAGTTTTCTTTTTTAAGAAATAATTCATACATATCATAAATAAATAGATTTTAAAAAGCTTTTAATATGACGCGTACCATATGTTCCAAGATTTCAGCATCGATCGTTTCAGCATTGACATCGCAATGTGATCATTCGCAATTGTGACATCGCAGGATATGCAATGTTGAGTTTGCATTATAATTGATCAATGCATGTGTTTTTGATACCTGTGATAGTATAAAAATTGTAAAAACATTCAGGTATAAGAAATTGTTGCATTTGGGACCTTAACTACAATGTAGTTGCTGTACTTGAATACTATTAGACTCAGGAAATGATAAAACACTTTATTTCAGCTGTATCTTTTTCTTGACTGAATTTAGAGACTGTTATGCATGACAATGCAACACATGCAAATATAGGAAAGCACTGCAAGTAGCACAGACCACAATGAAAACGTGTCGGGTGACCACAGCGCTGCATATTGCAATATTTATATCACAAAAAATTTAATTAATTAATTAATTAATTAAAAAAAAAAAAAAAAGTTAGATTTGTCCAATATTGTGCAGTCCTCGTGTGAAGTAGAGTCTGAAATTTAAGCAGTGTAAGTACTGTCTGAAAAAGAGCAACTGTGACAATCTGCTATAAACAACTCTTATTGTGTTCTACAACTGAAAGAACAGTTAAAGCCCAAAGACAGAAACAAGCTTAATGTTAGCAAACACATGAACGCATTGAAAAGACTGACAATAGGTAACCCCTCTAACATGTAACCCCTCTGTAATCATGAGGCAAAATCAATGACGTGTCCAAAACTATAATTGCCACTTCTAAACTGCTTCAATAGCAATATGCTGTTGGCAAAATCTGCAGCACAGCAGAAAAAAAAAACTCCTCCTGGCTGCTTTCTGCATCTTTTATATAAAGGAAATGTGTGTAATTCCAGTGTAAGGAGAGATTTGTGATGCAAATCCATGAATATGCAGTGCTTTCCCCGATAAGATGAACCGTCCTTCAGTGGAGTCACGATGTTCGGCATCTCCTCACATCTTTAGTCTTATATCAGGTGCATCCCCACATCCCGGGCTAAATATGCCATTAGCGCTGATCAGTGGGTAAGATAATCCAGGTTATAAATATGAGGCTAGGTGAGAGTGCCTTTGGGCTAATGCTATATGAATAAGACATGGCCTATATTTTTGTCCTAGGCATAGACATGGTTTATGGGACATAGCCCACATTGTGAAATCCAATCAAAGGCACAGTCACAGAACCCTGCGTTCATAGGAGCTCCAACCCGCGCTGACTTACAGCCACAGCGCTATGGAGAGACTCCAGCAGCGCGCGGGGGAAAGAAAGAAAGAAAGATGACACCGTGTGCACAACAAAATAGCATTTTTAAAGACCACCCTCATGCCGCACAACAAAGGCACTCTGCAATTAGTCCAATAATGTAAAACTTTTTTAGTTAATCAGTAGGGTTAAGCGATTTGCGGAAGATATCTAATTGCGATTTTTTTTGACAGATATTGCTATTTGATTTATGATTTAATTTAGTCATCAAACTCCAGCTCAATAATCTGTAGGTCATGGCAACAATTCTGCGACAGCTCTTAAAAATTACCTGTTTTTGTTCAGTGTCTTTGACTTTAACACCAAAATATTCCCATATTACAAATGCTGTTTTTTTCTTTGATATTAATTTGATTATTAATGCTTCCGAAGCAGCAGATGCCATTATCCCACTTGTCAGTGCTTTCCTGTTTGTTTTCTATTTTTTATTGTGGCTGTAGTTCCACTGGACAATTCTGACTCATGTGGCTAGTAATATATAGGTAGATAAATATACAGTTGAAGTCAGAATTATAAGCCCCCCTTTGATTTTTTTTTTTTTAAATATTTCCCAAATGATGTTTAAAAGAGCAAGGAAATTTTCACAGTATGTCTGATAATATTTTTTCCTCTACATAAAAAAACTTATTTGTCTTATTTCGGCTAGAATAAAAAATTTTAAGAACCATTTTAAGGTCAAAATTATTAGCCCCTTTAAGCTATATATTTTTGAAAGTCTACAGAACAAACCATTGTTATACATTAACTTGAGTAATTACCTTATTCTGCCTAGGTAACCTAGTTAGGCCTTTTAATGTCACTTTAAGCTGTATAGAAGTTTCTTGAAAAATATCTAGTCAAATATTATTTTCTGTCGTCATGGCAAAGATAAAATAATTCAGTTATAAGAAATGAGTTATTAAAACTATTATGTTTAGAAATGTATTGAAAAAGTCATCTCTCTGTTAAACGGGGCTAATAATTCAGGGGGCCTAATAATTCTGACTTCAGTGGAAAATCTACTTTCATTTACCAATTTCATACTACTTGTTCTGTGCACACGAGAACTGTCAAAACTCCCACAAATAGTCTCACATGCTCTGCAGACCCAGTGATGGGCCCTTTTGTGACTGGTCAGGATTTCTAAATCTACTAAAATGTCCAGGGTTTGGCTTTTGCTTTTGCTTTTTAAAGCTGTCGTTAATTGTATGTGTACACAAGAGCGAGGGAATCATTAAATAATTATTTTTTTTTATTTAATCGACTCAGAAAAACTTTAACAACTCTGAAAGGACGAAATTACATCTATACTGCCTGTAAAATATTTGTACATCATTAAAAGTGTTTAATAAACTAATTTGCCTTAAATAATCTACACATTTTATTCTTGTTATATAATTTGTTTTATATTTCACCTACCCTCCTCTTTTATGTAATTTATTTATGATTTGTTCTGTATTTTAATAATTTGATGTCAATATATCACATACTTTATATATCTGATATGCTAAGCCAATACTGTACAAAATGTCATGCTAATAAAGTAACCTGATCTTGAATGTGAGATAGAAAGAAGCAGGTTTTACCTGTCAGTGGGTGCACATGGCTCTGGAATAGCATAAAAGTAGAAAAATAGTGAATTTCATTAATTTTTTATTTTTATTTCAGCACTATTTAAAAAAAGAATTTACCCACTGAAAATAAATGTTTATAACAGTTTCTTAATAAAGAAAAATATTTTAAATATAGTTCTAAAGTGACTGACTAACTGAATTTGAATATATGAAAGGTGTGTTTCAATCACAAGTATATTTCAAACCTGTGGGGAGCACTATATATATTTAATTTAAAGGAGTACTTCACCCTAAAATGAATAGCTGACTACATTCTTCTATAGAAGCAAGTCCAATCCACACTGACTAACAGCCATGGTGCTACGACAGGACTCCAGCGGCGCATGGGGGAAAGAAAGAAAGAAAAATGACACCATATGCACAACGAAATAGCATTTTAAAAGACCACCCTCACGCTGCACAACAAAGACTAACACTCTGCAATTAGTCTAATTAATGTAAAACAATGGGCCGCATGGCCACTTATCAAATTGATTGTTCTCCCTATCGAAGGGGGAGTGCAGTAGGCCTGGCCTTGTAAAGGGCGACTAATTTCGGGAGATGATTGGAGTTGTCACGTTGCTGCAGGCCAATTACCTCCTGACTCCGGTCACGGACGGCAGACGAGATAATTAGCATGCGTTTAAGAGGCGCACTTACCGCCCATATTCTAATTAGCTGCGTGTTGCCATAATATGGAAAGCGAGGGTGGACATCTCCAAACTTTAGAGATTCAGAAGGGGATTGAGGGACAACAGTCCGTCCCCTCTGATCGTAATGAGTTTTTTTTTCCCTCCACAGCCTGTCTCAAGCAGCTTAAAGGAGCCACTTTTCTCAGAGTCCTATAAACTGTCTCCCTCTCATCTGTAGCCGCTGCAAATCCATCATTAATCCTTTCAATTAATTTATTCTAGCGGGCTTCTCCCAAGCTTTAGCCCCCATGATTTCACATAATACAAAAACCAAGAATCGAAATAAAGTGAAGGGAAATTCTTTTCGTCATATCAACACCTTACAAAAGGTAATGGGAAGCATGTATAAAAATATAAATAAATAAATAAAATGTGAGTGGCATTTGCCAGTGTGTCCTGCGGGATGTGAGGAACTCTTGTTTCTTGCGCGTCTGACCCTTGAGAGAAGATTCGCCTGCTGCCTTTATCCTCCACATTCTCTTAATGGCCGTTTTGCACTTTTAATTAATTCCATTTGACACCATTGAGACTCCTCATATACATGTTAATTGCAATAGAAGGGATGGAGGGAGGAGGAGGGGTGCTGTAGTTTTTGGTATACCACATCACTCTCTTCTCATTTGAGCCTATAATATGTTTTAAATAGGAACTATACTGACTGCAGAAGAATGCTAAGTCTAAATGTCATTTGCTGATACTGCTGTGTCATCTAATTCTCCATTTAGGATCTGTTATTCATCAGGATAACATATGTTCTGTCCGTCAAACTGACAAAAGGGTTGTCCTGATGAGAGACAAGAGCTCCAGGCTGAATTAAACACCTTTTACGCTGTCGGTAAACACAGTTTAGAGAGCAAATGACAAGTGAAGATTGTCTTTTATTTTCTTCTGAAGGCTTTTTGTTCCCCTGGCTAACATACACATTTCAAATATTTTCAGCTGACTAACTGACTTTAAAATGATGGGAAACACGTCATCTTCTGATGATCAAAAATCATATTGATAATTAATCCAACAAATTCCAATTGCAAGTATGTAAATTGGATGTATTTCTTTTCTTATAATTCAAGCGAATTTGCTACATTTTAATAAAAAAAAAAAAAAAAAAAAAAAAAAAAAAAAAAAAATATATATATATATATATATATATATATATATATATATATATATTATTTTTTTTTATTTATTTATTTATTTTTTTTTAGTATTTTAGGGAATTTTAATTTACAATGTCATATTTATGCAGCTGTTACAATCCTTTCATGACCTGAAAAAAATCTTTTTTGCTTACAGAAAAAAGCAAAGACATTATTGCGCTGATATGTGAATTTTGTGTATTTTAAATGTGTATTTTTATATATTTTATTCTTAAACAAAGCCATAAAAGAGTGTTGTTTTTTTCTATTTGGAGATTGATGTTTCAAACAAAAAGAGTTTCCAGTTAGATCTTGTTTGTTCGCAGTTTCAGAACATTTCTTTTACATAATTGAGTTTTCTGTGAATTAATTCATTTAGAATTTATCCAGCATTTATCCAGTTTTGTTTGTTCATTCATTCATTCATTTTCCTTCGGCTTGGTATACCTTATTTACCACAGCAGAATGAACCTCCAACTATTCCAGCATATATTTTTTTATGCAAAGGATGCCCTTCCAGCCACAACCCAGTACTGGGAAACATCCATACACACTCACACACTACGGTTTTTAGCTCTAATCTCATATATAATTATTTTTTTTTATAATATCTTGTTTTATTTAACATTTATAACATATTTAACAAAAGTTCCCAAATATTTATATAGACTTGAAGTTAGAATTATTAAACCCCCGGAATTATTTTTTAACACATTTCTAAACATAATAGTTTTAATAACTCATTTCTAATAACTGATTTATTTTATCTTTGCCATGATGACAGTACATAATATTTTACTAGATATCTTTCAAGAAACTTTTATACAGCCTAAAGTGACATTTAAAGGCTTAACTAGGTTAATTAGGTTAACTAGGCAGGTTAGGGTAATTAGGCAAGTTATTGTATAACGATGGTTTGTTCTGTAGACTATAGAAAAAATAAATAGCTTAAAGGGGCTAATAATTTTGACCGTAAAATGGATTTTAAAAAATTAAAGACTCTTTTTATTCTGGCTGAAATAAAGCAAATAAGCCTTTCTCCATAAGAAAAAATATTATCAGAAATACTGTGAAAATGTCCTTGCTCTGTTAAACATCATTTGAGAAGTATTTTTAAAAAGAAAAGAAAATTTAAAGAGAGTTTAATAATTCTGATTTCAACTGCACATATTTACACACAACATATGTAGCATAAACATATAAACAAAAGATGACAATATTTACATTTTTATAAAGCCAGTGTCATGAATATATAGGTCAGAGATGAAAATTTACAAACTTAAAAGGCTAAGTTCCCGAGAGTCTTAATTTAGGCCGACACGTAGTTTCAGCTTTTTTCTGTAAAGTTTCAAGACATAGTTGTTCCATTTGAATGACATTAAGCAGCTCGTTCAACCATCTCTTATAACAGGGAGCCTTTGGAGATTTCCAATTAAGTAAGATCATCTTTTTAGCTGTAATCCAGCCAACCATCAGGGCTTGCAGTTGGGTTAACAGAAAGATGTTCATTATATTAGAATAGCCAAAAATAGCCAAATTGTAGTCAGGTTGGATATTGGTTCCATAAGCACTGGAAAACAATTAAAAAATGCTGGACCAAAATTCATAAAGAACAGGACAAAACCAAAATAAATGTGCCAAAGTCCCTTCAGCCCTACCACATCTGTCACATTTAGGAGATACAGAGGGAAATATTTTCCTTCATCTAGTTGTAGAGAAATGAAGTTGATGTAAAACTTTAAAATTGGATTAATTTATGTCTCGAATTTATTAATCTCATATTTTCAATTGAACTTTATTCTCTTTTACTCCAAGATATTCTATTATCATGATATATTGAGAAATTCAGCTTATTAAATAACTTGCAGCTCTAATTAAATGCCTCTACATGTAAAAGCTGACAGCCTCATTATCAGTTATCATCAGCTATTTTACAGCGAAGATGAGTCTATTCTGTGGCAATAAATCTGGCATCTGTACATCCCGATCTTTCGGTAAACACTGCATTACTACCCAGCCTACACTTGTTTTTAATGTAAACACGCTGCACTCTTCTCCGGCACATGCTCACTGACAGCTCCTCATTCAGCGCTGCTGTAATACAGCGACAGTCAGAAGTGAGATTTAAAAAGGCAAGGACTGAGAGACACAGAGATGGAGGAGATGGCGAGTGGAGGCTGACAGCAGAGGCAGGAGCCAGTGCACTTGGAGGAGCCGTCTAACAAGGTGCTGAGCGCAGAAACCCAAGGGAGTCTCTGCTCTCTTACCCCTCAAGATTAGACGCCGGCAGTCAAGCAGGACATGGGAACAATGTGAAGGGCCGCCGGGGAAAGGGAGGTCCCCGAAAACAAGTCAGTCCGCATGTCAGCCTCTGTGTGAGCACATCTCTAAACATCTCCTAATGTCAGGGCAAATTGCTCAAGCTGAAGATCTTATTCTTTGGATACAGAAAAGGTGATGGAGTACTAATATGTGGAGGAAGAGAGAGAGAAATAAAGACATGGAATGACTTGGCAGGAAAACCATATTCACTTCTTTGTTGAGAAAAAGAGTGACAACCAATTAAATACATACAGTTGATGTCAGAATTATTAGCCCCCCTGTTTATTTTTTTCCCCAATTTCTGTTCAACAGAGAGGAGATTTTTTTCAACACATTTGTAGACATAACAGTTTTAATAACTCATTTCTAATAACTGCTTTATTTATCTTTGCCATGATGACAGTAAATATTATTCTACTAGATATTTTTCAAGACACTTCTATAAAGCTTAAAGTGACATTTAAAGGCTTAACTAAGTTAATTAGATTAACTAGGCAGGTTAGGGTAATTAGGCATGTTATTTTATAACGATGGTTTGTTCTGTAGACTATCGAAAAAATATAATCGCTTAAAGGGGCTAATAATTTTGACCTTAAAATGTTTTTTTTTTTTATTAAAAACTGCTTTCATTCTAGTGAAAATAAAACAAATAAGACTTTCTCCAGAAGAAAATATATTATCAGATATACTGTGAAAATTTCCTTGCTCTGTTAAACATCATCTAGGAAATATTTAAAAAAGAAAAAAAATAAATTGAAGGGGGGCTAATAATTCAGATTTCAACTGTATAATGGTGTATGTGATATATATATAATATATATATATATATATATATATATATATATATATATATATATATATATATATATATATATAGAGAGAGAGAGAGAGAGAGAGAGAGAGAGAGAGAGACAGAGAAAGATATATATATATATATATATATATATATATATATATATATATATATATATATATATATATCTATATCTATATCTATATATATATATATCTATATATCTATATATATCTATATATATATATATATATATATATATATATATATATATATGCATATATACATATATATATACACATATATATACATAGTTAATCCAGTATGTGTGTGTATTAGCCTCGGTGTACAAGCTCGAAACTTTAAACTAGCGCACAGTTGGCATAAATTTATTTACTGTAGTTGCATTCAATTTTTTACATGAACGATTGAAATATAATTAAGTAGCAGATGTAAGAATGGAAGAGGTTCTAACTGGCTTTAAGATTGAAGATAACACATCCTATCTGAAAAAAAAAAAAAAAAGTTCCTCATAGACCCTTTTCACATTTCTGGGTTTCTCAGTAGTGGAAGGTGTCACGGTTGAGTAAGGTCAGAGCACAGTGAATGGGAGAGTACAGCAAATAATTTATTTACAATCCTATTTGCTGAAATAATAAAAGAAAAACTCCACGATGGTGTTATCAAGACTTGCAGAAAAAGGAAAAAAAAATTATGTGAGACTGATGAGGAAAGCCAGAGGAAAGAATTACGTCAATTGTACTCTCAGCCCCATAGATGCTGCATTAGAAATAATTAGCATAAGCTTTTTTTTTTTTTTTTTTTTTTTGTAATTTGACACAAGGATAATATAATACATACATAAATACATATAAATTTTCATACATTTAAAAAAAAACCTAACTATTAAAAACTTTCAAAGATTTAAGATTTTGTCTTGTGAAAAGGATCCATTGATTCTCAAGTGCCAAGCAAGCATATAAAAATGTCATGTAAATATTATTTTATGGTCTTATTTAAGGTGTCTTTTATTACATAATTACAGTATTAAAAATATGGGCATGTTTTTGCAGCACATATGTGCACTTTTGTTGCTATTTAGAAAGGATACAGTAAAAGATACATGTAAGACAGTCACAGCTCTAGACTGAAGAGGTTACTGAAGGTATAGGAACAATAGTGTAATTACAAATATGCAGAAATGACAGATTAATAAAAACACAACACAAAATGATAAGTATTGTACATTCAGTGCTCAGCATAAATGAGTACTCCCCATTTTAAAAATTTATATTTGTTTCCATTTCTCAGTGATTATGGGTCATGTATATTGGTGAATTTGAACAAAACATATTTATTAAACAGATATATTTATAAAAATAATATTTTAGTCACAGAACATCTAAAAAAAAAACTACAACGTTTCAACAAAATTGTATAATTTTCAAATTATAACAAAATTTTTCTCTTGATTTTTGCTATTTTTGAACAAATGTATGTTGTTATGTTGAACATTAAAAAAAAAAAGTTGTCCCAATGAAATCTCAAGAATTGTGTTGATTCAGCTTATTTTAAATAGGTAGTTTGAACAAGCAAATCAAATATTTCTTGAGTGTATTATTGTAAGTTATTTTGTTAGATTAGCTCCAGCTTTGGCTTCAGTACTGACTAAACTATTGTACATGCACAAGTATAATATTGTAAAGCATCCTATAGAAAATTTTTATTTAAATTGGAGATTTGTGGGGGGTGAGCATTGTAAGTACAATATGAGTATTTGCATCAACACATTTACCTATTTTTCAAATTGACGAGGCCAGACTATACAAGAGGTTCTCACTGGGTTTACAACCAGTCTTCTGCCATTCACCTCTTTAAAGTAGCACCAGAAAACGCAATACAAAACCACTCTGAATATCCTAACAGCCACATATAGTATACTGTAGAAGCAACATGCTTTAAAACATTTAGAACACTTTCAACCTCCTGACAGCCTCTCAAAACACCCCAGCACCATGATGAGTGAGTTTTGGGGGGGGTAAAAAAAAATCTTCCTAGACTGATTTTGTTCTTAATGCTTGACTCTACCGAAAGCTTTAAAGTGGCTCAAGATATTTCAATCTCTTCCCACTGACACCAGTTGATGAAATCCAGATGGCTACTTTTGCCAGACCACTCAGCCATCACTGGTATTTTTACCACTGGCCACACTGCACACGCTCCAGCTGCCACCGCCAAAGTCCATTTCATGTGGCTGAAGAAAAAAAAAAAAAGTCTTGCGGTCGCATATATGCTACTGTTGACAACTGTAAAACATCATCCTTTTCAGTTTTGCAAGTGAATGATTGGCCTTTGGTGACAGGAGCTTGTGTAAGCTGACTGTTCAGTTTGAGAGAGCTGTTTTGATAGAGAGGTGGGACTTTATCTCTGTCTTACTCTTTCAGTCTGACCTTACTCTCCCTGTGATCACTCTTTCCTTCAAAGCCATTAGGGTCCGATTTCGCTCACCTTATATAGGAAGACGCTGCCCTTGAAGAATACATGGAGTCCTTAAGCCAACGTAGACTCGCCAACTAGAGTGCTTTAAAAGGATGTAGAGGTGTTGTCTGCACCACACCACACACACACCCTTGCACATCAACGTATTAGGATTTATCCTCAGCATTACTTTTTGATGAAGTAAAATGAGTTTTTCGAACCGTGTATAACCTTTCATTACCTGACATTACCTGTCACCAGTGATAATGCAAATCAGCATGTTTATCATATCACACATCAGCTGCTGAAATATATCTGTGGTTTTTGTGTGTATGGCCGAGTGGTAGACACACATCCAGTCATGCTTCCACAGACTACAGTTAAAGTCAGAATTATCAGCCCCCGTTAAATTTTTTCCCCAAGTAAAAAAGAGTGACAACCAATAAAATATATACATTTAAAGTCAGAATATTAGCTTATATTTTTTTATTCCATAATTTCTGTTTATCAGACTAACTAGGCAGGTTAGGGTAATTAGGCAAGTTATTGTATAACGATGGTTTGTTCTGTAGACTATTGAAAAAAAAAAAGTAGCTTTATGGGGGCTAATAATTTTGACCTTAAAATGGTTTAAAAAAATTAATAACTGCTTTTATTCTAGTCATAATAAAATAAATAAGACTTTCTCCAGAAGAGAAAATATTATTAGACATACTGTAAAATTTTCCTTGCTCTGTTAAACATCATTTGGAAAATATTTAAAGAAAAAAAATCAAAAGGGGGCTAATAATTCTGACTTCAACTGTATATGCAGTCAAAATTCCAACTTTTTGTTTCTTGTTGTATATATTGAAGAGATAGTTTAAACTGCTATGAAAATACTACAAATAGGCATAATAATTATTATTCTGTCCCAACCAATTGTATTGTCCCAAAAGTGTAAGAAAAGCAGAAAGCCGTTTGGGTAATCTAAGTGACTTTACTGGAAAGTGTTCTTCTCAATATGTTATATGTACATATTTACATTTACTTCAACTTGTTTAATTCAACCAGCAGTACAATTTTACTGATGTACATAGTTTTAAGCAAATCTTAATAAGCATATGAGGGAAATCTATAAAAGGAGACCATTTGAATCGAATACTAGAAAATGTATTATATTTATTACACCACCAGCAAAATGCATGATGTAATAATGTAAGCCATGAAGAAGTGTTTGTACAACATAATACAAGTGGAATAAAACTGATAATAATCAAACGATGAATCTTGAATATTTACAAAAATAAAGCTTTAGTAAAAAAAAAAAAACAAAAAAAAAAAAAACGAGCACTGACAAACATATATTTCAACGTTTAAATCAGCCCCAGAATTAAAACGCATGTGTGTTACTCTCGACTGTACACTAAGAGAAAATGAAAGTAAAATTAATCTGAATGCAGTTTCATTTGTAAAACAGTAGAACAATATTTGTTTGAGTATTACGTGGGTTATCAGTGACAAAGATAATAAATTAACAAGGTATTTCAAAAACAAGAGTTTTTTTATGCTCTGCTAAAAACAGTAATAAGTGTAACCATAAAGTATAACCTTTTTTATTTATGCTGTTATGCGGTTTTTATTTATACTGTTATAAAAACAGTAACAGTAAAGTATAACCATTTTTTATAAAGGAAAGGCACATGTAATAGAGCTGCACGATATTGGACAAATTGGATATTACGATATAAAATTTTTCTGTGATAAATATGAAAACTAGATGGTTTGAATTGCACTATTTGACGGTTTTCTGGGGAGTCTAACAGTATTCAGGTACACAAATTGCATAATCACAATGCAAAAAGTACTTTTCTACCTTTGTTTTGTCTCGTTTCTAGTCCAAATATCACAAATTCAAGTAGAAGTATTGTTTAGTTTTCACCTTTATAAGAAATAAGTCAAAACTAAGATGTTTTTCATTAAAACAACTATAATGACGTGTCAATGGGGTGTGTTTTTGCTTTGAAGTGCAGATATTTGGACTAGAAACAAGACAAAAATTCTGAGTAAGAAAAACACATTTTCCTCGTATAAATAATAAATCTAATTAATCTTGTAGAAGCATCACCATTTCTTGTACCCAAATGTTTTAAACTCTCTTGAAATGCTCAGTCACATGCCTTAAAAACACATGCCAACAGTTAAACTTAGCAGTGACTCTATAAACCATGCTTGTTCTGTAGTTCTGTAGTAATTAGGGGTGCTCAAAATAATAGATTAACCATTAACCGAAAGGGTGTGTTTTTAACCAATTAATGGTATCAGTTATATGATAAAAAAATACTATTTTATATATTTTTAAAATTTGGCTGCATAGGAGACCGATCACTTATTTGCCCTTCTGCGCCTCGTGTTTTTGCTGTTGCGTGCTGTGCGCGCACATGAACCACAAGTAAGAGATAAAATAAAAACTCACAAGCTTTAAGATGAAGTCAGATGCTCAAGACATTATCTTTTACCTTTAATGACTTGTATTAAAAATGTTGACAGAGGTTTGTGATATAAGAATTAGAGCGGAGCATTAATTAAATGCGATGCCTGCTATTTTTATTTGACGGAAGAAAAAAAACATATGATTGGACAAACAGCATATGCCGGTTCATAAAAAGGATACAGTCAGTGTTTTCATTTGTTATCTAAATTAGTCATTTAAGTGAAAAATATCTAGGGCAGGCCTATATATTTTATTTCGTTTATTCTTTTTTTCTATGCTATTGAAAACACTGCAGGTGTGCAAAGATGTTCTGTTGTTCTGTATGTAGTTGTTTGCATGTTAAATCAGTATTTTAAAATGCAATATTTAATGTGTCACAAAATATACACATATTTATTTTAATTAAATATTAATTCAATATTATTCTGACCAGTTAACCATTAATATTTGATTAGCGAGCGGAGGTTGTCGGTTGGCAAAATGAACCGAAATGAGCATCCCTAGTAGTAATAATACATTATTATCATATAATTCAGACTCTACACGGCATATCATGTAATGTGACTATTAAGTTGATAATTAACTTATTTATTTATTCGTTTAAATTGCTGTGTAAAATTTAACAAGAATCATCGATAATAGACTGTTTTTTTGCCTTACGATTTTTCAATATTATTAAGCAAAATGACAGTCAAGAACAAACAAGGACATCAAGGGAAGAGGTTTGATAGAGTTTGTGTAACTCAGTCAAGGACAATTAGAATAACTTTTTCTTATTAGTGGAAGAAAATGTATTTCTTATTGATTTTTTATCTCCACAAACATGGCCATATAGTAGATATCTTTAGATTAAATTCAATGCAATTAAATATGCCATTTCATACACTAAAGCAATTTTACTTTAGAGATTCAAAACTCAGACTGCACCTTAACCCCATGCTAATTAGCTCAGAGCTGCTAATGTGGTTAACAAGTTAAGAACAGGGTTTTGCTGGTTTATGGATGGCACAGTTGCGTGTCCTGTAATGAAGCCTGTAGAAGCTTGTGTTAGATAATCTCTCACCTCGCAGACCTTTGCACCACCTGACCTTCGAACAGGCAAATCTTCCCTTGTAAATGCTAGCTGACCACACACAACACGCTAAAGCTCTGTAAAGGGTCACTTTTAAATACGATTAACGCAAACACAATGCTGTACAGATTCTCAACACAACACTTCCATGACCCACATCTGAACTTACCTGTCCCCATTTTGGAGACACTCAGAATGTTTCAGCAATATGTGTGGATGCATCCCGGGCCCCAGGGATCATTCTAGGCTCTTCCGCGGGGGGTAAGAGACTTCCCTAATCATCTCAGAGATTACAAACATAGACAAAGGCCAAGGTAGATCTCCTGTCTCGCAGCACGGATGCACCGGCAACACGGATTTAAGGTGCCGTACACACGCACGACTAATGCCGGCCATAGGAAAACTAGCTCATCGGCATTCATTACTCTAAACCAGATCTGTGCACCCGGAAAACTGGCTGTAAATTGGCTTCGGGTATGAGGGAGGTAGACGAATGCGGTGCCGTACCCATAATCCACGGCTCAAGTGGCACACCCACACATCTCCCCCGGACTACGCGGGCCACAGAAACCGATCTCTCTGCCACATCAATATATTTCAACTCGAGCACCGAGGAGCAACAGGGAGATCAGCAGAATGGGGCGAAATAATAGAATATTCATCCCTCTAATCCATATTCAATTCTTCTGTCTCTCCTCTTTCCGCCTCTCATTTCCCCCCCTCTCTCCCCGGCCATGCATATGAGGTTTGGCTGTATATCTCATTTAAATGAGTCTTCTGTCGCTCCTTTCCTCCCTCTTTCTACGTTAAACACGCACGCTCTCTTTCTGCCCTGTTGCACCACCCTGACAGAGGCGAAGGACTACCTACTACTTTGGTAAAAGAGAGAAGGAGGACTGTATGGGTCAAAATCAAGTGATGTTAAAGAAATGCAAAATGTTACCATGAAACAAGAGTGCAGACAAGACAGAGAAGGCGAAGAATTTGATAAGACTTGCAGGAAAGGAGGCTCACCTTAAAATGAGAGCTTTTAACAGAGTTCTGAGATGGTTCAAGACTTGTTGCAGTTTAAAGCAAGGGAGTGGGACTGTGTGAATTTACCTACTGCTAAAACAAAATTGAAACTTCAATGTGTGTGGAAAATGTTGACGGGGACAAATAAACATTGACTTGGTGATCGGGATGGAGGGATCTTGCATGGCCCTGAAGAGGTTTATTAAGGGTGCTTTCGAACAAGTAGATTGATTCTTTTGTTCTAAAACAGGGATCGAAATTCTTACAATGTTGCACTTTGTTCTTGGTGCGGTTTACTTTCACATAGCAAAGTTTTTAAACTCTCATCACATTGGTCAGAATTTCACAGTTTATTTTTCAGAGTTCCACTAAGCTGTCATGGTTCTTTAATTTATGAATAAGAGCAATAAGTGAAAAGCTGTGCTTTACATTTGAATGGTGACACCCACAGACATCGTCATCAAATGTAAATCAGAGGTAAGACTTTCTCATACATAGCCATTGGCTAGAATTATGCATTATAGGCTTTACATTAAAAAGAGAAATGACAGTTAAACAGTTCGGTCAAATTTCCTAACAGATAAAGAGCTCTCTGTAATAATTCAGCATGCTTTCACTTTCGTATTTGAAATGAAACACACATTTACCAGTAGGAATGACATCCTGCTCTACTCATAATTCCCTCTTCATATATGCCCATTACATATCCATAATACACTGTGATATAGCCTTGTTCGTTAGATCGCTTTGGATTCTTACTACAATCGATCCGCTCCAGAGTTCATTTCAATCGTTTGTTTTGGCGCAGATCCGAGCGCGATTGCTGGATACACAAATGTCAAACTAATCGTGCAAACTGGGGAAATGCGCCAGGTTCCAAAACAAAAGTCTAGGTGTGAAAGCACCCTTAGTGATAATGACTGGTTGACTGTACATTATGTGTCTTATTACAGCTACTGACAAAATTGTGGTTAAATTGATTTTTCATTACACCTGCAAAGACTTTTGACAGCTTAATATATATATTTAACAAATATTTTAAGATATAAAACATTTTTGAAAAGAATGTTTGTAAAGAAGCTTGCAAAGAAGTACATTTATAAGATATCCATCTTAAAAAAAGGCTTTTCATACACTTCCTAAAACAGTTGTTGAAAATACATGAACACTGACCATTAGGTAGTATTTGATATTCTAAAGAGTGCAAGCCTATCCCTTCCAGTTTTTGTCTGTGTTAAATTCAACATATGCATATAATAAAAGCATTACAACTCCAACCAAACAACTAGTGGAACACTGCAAAAAATACTACATTACTAAAACTACAATATTAATACTGTAGTCCTCTAAGGTCATTTCCACAACAAACAGTAATGGCATCAGTTGTGTTTGTTTGAAACAATTGAATATGTAGTCTAATATGAGTTTCAAGATAGTGCAAGTTACCCAGATGAGTGGCAAGATTGAACTTATTTAAAAGTCATCAGTCAACTTAATGTTATGATTCACAGGAAAGCAGCAAGTATTCCAGAGAAATGTGTAGTAAATTCTTATAAAACTTTACAATAGCATAAATGTCTATTTTAACATATTTTAATAAGTGATTTATTTCTGTCAGGAACTGAATTCAATCACTCCAGTCTTCAGTGTCACACAATGCTTTAGACTTCTGCACAGTACCTTCAATTAATAATTCTTATAGGCAACTGGTTTCATAGGCAAAAGCCTTCATTGTGTCCTGTGAGTGGTCCATGTCCATGTTGTCCCACCACACCAAGAATGAGACAGCAACTAATCAACATGCCCCCCCCCCCCCCCCTCTCTTCTTTCTCATTCTCAGTAGGTAACATCCCCCCACCACTCCTAGTCTCCATCTATCTATCCGACTAACTATTCCTCTATCATCCTCAGATTACAGGATAAATGAACGGAGCCATTACTGCTGTGCGCTAACAGGCCCTTCAAGTGCACGGTGACAAATATGGATACATTTCAGGACCACTGAAGCCACGGAGGAATAATTTTGTAGATTTCATCAAGAGTTCTAATTATGTTCCTGTCAAGTCCAGAACGCAGCAATCCATAACTGAGGAAAGCACTCATAGACGATCCGCCGCACGGGCGTAATTTATGCCCCGCAGAAAAAGATGTGGAGCCTTTTGTGTATCAGCATGCACAACACCTCCTGACTAACAAGAGAAGATGGAGGAAAAGAGGAGGAAGTTGAGTGAGTGATTGGAGGAACGGGGGGCCACTTTGTGGCCGCATTAAAGGGGTTTCATCTATTAAACCGATTTTTCCCCCCTCGAATATTTCCTGTAACAAAGGATTTGTTTTCAGTGTGGGACTTTGAGAAGTCCACAGCTATTCAGTCGAGAAGACGACAGCAGGAGGACGGATCTGACAGGCCATTGGAGCCTGAGCTATTACTGAAGCAGCCACCGTCTGCTTTTATCAGTGCAACGAAACCGAAGAGACTAAAGCAAGCACAAAAGGTTCACAAAAATGGAGAAATAGAAGGAAAAGGTAGAGGGGGAAAAAAGGGCGAGAGGGCATTGAGGAGAGAGGGAGGGCACGGGACTGCTCAAGGTCTCTCCAGTTGCCCAACTTCACCCTAATGAGATCTGCCTTGATTAATGGTGTCAATTCAGCGGAAAAGAATAAAGAGGAAGTGGCCATTGTTGTGGGTTTGATGCAGGCAATGATAATTATTCTATATAGACTCAGCTCACTGACAACAACCTTTGAAAGAAATCATGATGTGGCCAGGTAAAAGTCTCAGCCTCAAGATATAAATGCCAATTAAAGGGATAGTTTACACAAAAAAAATTAATAAATAAATAAATAAATAAATAAATAAATAAATAAATAAATAAATAAATAATAATAATATATATATATATATATATATATATATATATATATATATATATATATATATATATATATATATATATATATATATATATATATATATATTATTTATTTTTTTTTTTAATGCTCTCCCTTCATTTGTTCTAAGCCTGTTTAAAAAGAAGATATTTTGAGAGAAGGAAGCTGTAACTGTAGATGTAAGCTGTAAATGTAAATGAAACCTTGTCAATCAACCACTTGAGGTTGAGTAAATAATAAATTTTCATTTTTGGGTAAACTATCCCTTTAAAAAGCAAACAAAGTAAAACAGATGTATTGTTGAATGGTACAGCGGAAAGTGCTGATCATCAAATAATTAAATGATTTTATTTGATTAGGCTTTACTCTGTGTGAGTTGGAAATCTAAATATTTTCTTCCTTCAAATCTCAAATTTGCCAACACATAATTTGAAAACTGTGTAAAATGTTATTAAAATTATCATGCCATTTAGTCTTGCCCAGCAGCTTGTCACTGATGTTTTGGCAAGTAAACATTACATTTGTCAGCTAGCATGCTTGCAGCTTATTACACTCACATTAAAGCATTCAAGACAATCTCTTCTCAGGGTTTTTGTTGTTTTAGGTTTTCCAAGAAGTTTTGTTGCACACGCTAGAAGCATCACAGAAACATCACACATCACAAGATAATATTAAGATTATCTTGCCTGAGGGAGCACTACACATGATCTGATCATTGCTAATGTTTACATTTGCCAGCTAGCAGATTTCTAAATTCAACAAGCAGTTTCACAACACAGGGGATTTCCTTTTAGTTGTTCTCCTTTTGTATATTTTTGTTAGTCTTAGACTTCTTTCAAACACATGTGCTAAAAATATATAAAATCCTAAATATTAAACACCATACGATTCAAATGGCCAACATGTCTGTGAGAAGATCAGCCTTGATCAGAAAACACCTTCCATTATCAGGTAATCTGGGTCAAACACTGCAACAGACCAAAGAGAATCCAGTCTAAATTAACACATGATATTATATGACAAGCCTCTGATGGCAATGCAAAAAATTATCTAAACTCACAACTAATTTGTCAAAAAAAAAAAAAGAAAAATAATAATGAACTGCCAAGAGAATTGGGATAAAAATCTAATTATTACTGTTTGTATGTGAGATTGGTCTGCATGTGGGTCCTAGTAGTGGTTAGTCTATTTATTTCTGAGATGATGACATGTCCTGTATCAGGGGACTCCATTAGAGAAAAGAGGGAGAAAGACCCTCCACTTCACCCCCAAAAGGAAGAGTGGGGTTGTTCACACCAACTCAGGATGGATGAGTCTTAATTGTGTGTCTGTGTCATGGCATCAATCTGAGAGAACATTTATATACTGTAGTCAAACAAAGAGGCAGAGGTCTTGAAACTCTGCTGTTTAGCTGACCGTCTAGCAATGAATCCATTGTTCCCATATCTTGCCATCCACCAGCTTATATGTAAAATATACACTTTTTAAAAATAGTTAAGTATGACATTTTTATGATGCACACATTTTATGATTTGACATCTACTGTCTTATATTGTGAAGTCCATATTTGTTTTTGAGCCATATATGGAAAAACAGAACATCCAAAACTCCATACTGAGAGATTACAAAGATGTTCATATGGGTTTTAAAAATGGACATTTATTATAAAAGTTATAATTAAATGTTTGGTAAGTTTTAAAATAAGAAGGGAAGTTAGAATCACATTGTTTAGCTGCAAATAAAAAAAAATTATAATACCAACTTGATCCTTTTATACCCTATAAGGCATGGTATTTCCAACTCATAAAATCAAATTCATTCATTCGTTCATTTTCTTTTCGGCTTAGTCCCTTTATTAATCTAGGGTCACCACAGAGGAATGAACTGCCAACTTATCCAGCATAAATAATATAATAATTAATGGTTTATGCAGCGGATGCCCTTTCACGTGCAACCCAACACTGGGAAACACCCATACACACTAATTCACACACATACACTACGGACAATTTAGCTTACCCAATTCACCTATACCACATGTCTTTGGACTTGTGGGGGAAACTGGAGCACCCGGAGGAAACCCACGCGAACACGGGGAGAACATGCAAACTCCACAAAGAAATGCCAACTGGCCCAGCCATGACTCGAATCAGCGACCTTCTTGCTGTGAGGCGATTGTGCTACCCACTGTGCCACCGTGTCACACAAAATCACATACATCAAATATTTTTAAAACAATCCTTTGGATATGTTTTGCTTAAGTCCAGTTTTTGAGTTTTTGCTTATTTTCCACTCCAAAGTACTTACAGTATGAGTCAAATGCACTGTAAACCCCACTGTTGTCATTACTAAATATATTAAGTTAATATAACTTGACATTACCTAAAATACCAAGTTTTGGCATTAAAGCTTAAACAGGTGTGTTTAACTTACCCATTAGGCAGCAAAAAACGTTTGATTAATATTTTAACTTTTCTGAATTTAGTATTTAAATTTCTTTAAGCGATTCACCATGTCTCTGTTTAAAATGATTGGGTGTGCTTGAAACTCTGCCTTGACAGCTGCGCTGATTGATTGATATATGTTATATGACATAAGGTGGTCATTTTGCTTGTGATGTTGAATTTTGCTTAAGCGTAGCAGGACAGAGGCACTACCTGAACCCATCTGATGAAAGAAAAAACATAAATTAGTAGAAAAGTAGATATTTAAATGCTTATATACATGTTCTTAATTGATATACTGTACACACAGGGGTGACACAGAGGTGCACTGGGTAGCGCCGTGCTTCACAGCAAGAAGGTCGCTGGTTTGAGTCCCAGCTGGGTCAGTTGGCATTTGGAATTTAACATGCGCTATAGGTGAATTGGGTAAACTAAATTGTCCATAGTGTATTTGTGTATGCCCTGGTCCTCCAGGTTGGGGGTTGAGCGTTGGGCTAATGACCGACCTCATAAAAATTAGATGTTACTAAATATAAACTTCAATATAAACGGTTCTGGGAAAGAATATAAAAGCTGAAAACTTAAAAAATTTAGTCTATTAGCCATTTTAAGTTATTTGTACTTAAACATTTAAGTTATCTGTAATTAAACATTTAAGTTAATTCCATGAAAACACCACATTTGGTAAACTCAATTAATTGAGTTGTCGATTTCCATTACTCAAACAAACTCATGCAATCACTTTCCTCAAAACATTTGAGTAGTCTCAACTTATTAGGGTTTACAGTGTGAAGTGCTTGTTAGACTAAAACATATACATGTATGCATGTACAGTTGAAGTCAGAATTATTAGCCCCCTTGAATTATTAGCCCCCCTGTTAATTTTTATCCCCAATTTCTGTTTAATGGAGAGAAGATTTTTTTCAACACATTTCTAAACAAAATAGTTTTAATAACTCATCTCTAATATCTTTGCCATGATGAGAGTAAATACTATTGGACTAGATATTTTTCAAGACACTTCTTTACAGCTTAAAGTGACATTTAAAGGCTTAACTAGGTTAATTAGGTTAACTAGGCAGGTTAGGGTAATTAGGCAAGTAATTGTATAATGATGGTTTGTTCTGTAGACTATCAAAAAATATATAGCTTAAAGGGGCTAATAATTTTGACCTTAAAATGGCTTTTAAAAAATTTTAAACTATTAAAAATATTATCAGACATACTGTGAAAATTTCCTTGCTCTGTTAAACATCATCTGGGAAATATTTTAAAAGGATTTCAGAGGGTTTAATAATTCTGATTTCAACTGTATATAGTAGTCCTCAATGCAAAAGTGATGCCTTTAGTTACAGCAACAAAAATATTTTATTAAGAAACCTTAAACATTACAAGCACACATTAAAACACTGTAAAAAACGCTGAGCTCCACACAATTCATTATGTTGTCCCAACACAAATCAATTAAGTTAACCTAATTGTTTTTACAAATTTAAGTGGATTGAACATAAAACATTTAAGTTGTCCAACTCAAGAATTGTGTTGATTTAAATCATTTTAAATAAAATAAGTAGTTTGAACAAGCAGCAAAAATCCTTTTTTAATGCAACAAAAATGTCTGAAACTCTCTTAAAATGCAATGTTTATCGGTATACTGGGGGTTTTGCATTATGTTCTATATGCTAGGAGCACTTTGCGCGTGTCAGATGTTAGTTTAACCTCCCTGACATTGCTGGAGTCTATCTCCTCCCACAAACAAAGAGAGGAGAGGCTTGTTTTGATATTCTAAATTGAACCACTGACTGAATTTATGGTCCCAACATTTCTTGAGACAATTGTGAGATTTAATAAAGGGAGGTAAATATGCTTTCTCTCTCTCTTTTCTCTCTCAATGTCCTCATAAACGCACACACATGCTCTCACAAATACCCACACAGAGCAAACTGGGTGCTCTGATTGAATTGGATCATTTATCAGAGCACAAATATTGTAGGCAGGCTGATGATGACAGAAGCAATCGCAGACTGCTCTCTGTGAGTTCAGCTGTTTCGTTGCTGGTTTCATTGGCTAGCGGACGGCGCTCTTCCAGCACAATGAACCTCTCCATGTTTGGTTAACAGGAGAAACAGGATTTGATTTGAGAAGGAGCTGTAACAATGTCAGTCAAACAGAAACAGCGAGTCCATGTGTGCAAGTAAAGGTGAAAAACATCAAGCTATTTGAACATTGTGTGTGTAAACATGGCTTGCTTTTCTTTCTCCAGGATTGAGAATCATTCAGAACTGAATCAGGAGCCATTGCTTTTAATTCCAATTTATTTTATTATTGTTAAGCTTAATTATATTTGCAGCAAAATGATAGAATTCTAATTTAAATCTGACTAATTGAGTTTACACTACCTTGAATTCAATATAAAATCAAACATCTTAAACAGAGTTCAAAACAGTGGTTTGTTCTGTAGACTATCGGGAAAAAATTGCTTAAAGGGGGTAAATATTTTGAACCTAAAATGGATTTAAAAAAAATTAAAAACTGCTTTTATTCTAGCCAAAATAAAACAAATAAGACTTTCTTCAGAAGAAAAAATATTTTCAGACATACTGTGAAAATATCCTTGCTGTGTTAAATATCATTTGGGAAATATAAAAAAAAAATGGAAAAAAATATTCAAAGGGAGGCTAATAATTCTGACTTCAACTGTGTATATATATTCATATATTCGAGTCCTGATTGGGAGGAATCGTTCGATTCTGATCAAGTCTGAAACCGCATGATCGGGCCCAATTTCTGATCACATAATCGGATCTGGACATACCTATGACTATTAATTATTTTGACTGTATAGAACTAGATCAATAGTTTAAACAAGCTGAGAAACATAAGGAATTAAATAAACAAGAATTAGTCAATGCAAAAAAAAAAAAAAAAAAAAAAAAAAAAAAAAAGATAGTTTGCAATTCAGAATATCCAACTTCATTTTAACTAAAATACACCTATTCAATTGTCAACTGAACAGTATTCATAATTCAGAATTTTGAACAACCCTGATATACAAGCACACGCTCCAGAGTAAACTAAAGCCAGACAGTAAGAAGTCTCTCTCTCTGGTCTTCATTGGCAGGACCCTTCCATCTCCTTTCCCCCCTCCTTTCTTCCTCTCCCACCTCTTCCTCTGCTCTCGGCTCAGTCAAGCACAACTAAGCCAGCGTGGAGGCACAATGAGGCCATTTACAGTAATCATTTCTTTTCACACTTGCTGATGCTCTTAAAAGGTGCAAGGGATCGCGAACTACCTCTGCCTGACTCCACATGACAATATCCTGCCCAATTAGAGGAGGAGACCATAGCAGCACACACAAGTCCTGCACTGGTCAGTTACGATAAACTAACCAACAACCATGCATAAAGCTGATCCATCTGTCGATTTATGATCAGCTTAAAATGTGTATTTGGCATGCTTTAAGTTAGCATGGTGTTTTTACATGATAACATTTCATTTAAAGATGTTTTACGTTAATTATTCATTTGTTTGGGAATAAAAACAGAGCAAATGATTGGAAGGAATTATGTCAGAGATTTATTTATTTATTTATTTATTAATTATTTATTCAACCATGCAGTACAATACACTGTAAAAAAAAATAAAAATCAGGGGTAGCTGGCGTGCTGGAAAAAAACCCCGTAAAATAATGGCCGTTAAATTGAAGACATTTACCATAAAATATCAGACTGTAAATTACAGAAATTTACTGGTAATTTAAATTTAAGTAAATTTCTGTAATTTAACATCTGGTATATGCCAAAATATGTCAAACACATTTATAAAGCCAAATATATTGTTAGGGAAGCAGACGGACAAGTTAGGTGAGTATATAATGAAAGATATTTATTACAGCAGAGGAGCATACGAGGATAACAAAGGGGATGTGATTGTAGTATTGTTGAGATGGTATTCCTTCTTCGGAGCAGGATGGATGACAGACACTGAGGGAGACCGAATGCACACACCAGAGGGCTTGTGGGGAAGACAGACTGAAGACACTCAATACGGACAGGACACCGGGAACACTGGACAGACTGGAACAAAACAGAGATCAGGTAAGTTCAAGTTATGAGATCAATGTGATAGTGACTACCAGGAGGTACTCGCTAGGAGTCCGCTTCGTGGGAACGAGACCGGACACTGACTGAAGTGAGGTGTGTGCTTATATAGTGAATGGAAGTGATTGGGTGCAGCTGTGCGTGGTTAATACTCAGGTGATGGTGATCGTTGCGTGATGCTGGTGGAAGAGCCTGGCCAATCCGTGACATTACCCCCCTCCCCAGGGCCCGCTCCTGAGGGCCTAGACCGTCGACGCCGTGGTGGTCTACCTCGTCCACGAGGTGCTGGGAACTCGGGGTGATTGGAGTGGAACTCCTCCATGAGTGCGGGATCTAATATATCGGATCTGGGGACCCAAGACCTCTCTTCTGGACCATATCCTTCCCAGTCTACGAGGTATTCCAGATGACCACCACGACGTCGGGACCGTAGAATGTCCTTGACCTTGTATATGGACCCTTCTTCTGAAATCAGTGGGAGAGGGGGTTCCTCTTCATGGCCAGGCTCTGTGGAAGGAATCAGAGGGTCGTGAAAGGGTTTGAGGAGTGACACGTGGAATGTGGGGTGAATTCTGTATTGTGGTGGTAGCTGTAACTTATAGGTGACTGGGTTGACCTGTTCCAGGATGGTGAAGGGACCAACAAATCTGGGACTAAGTTTTCGGGAGGGCAGTCGCAAGCGGATGTCTCTGGTGGAGAGCCAAACTTTCTGCCCCGGAGCATAGGCAGGTCCAGGAATCCTCTTCTTGTCTGACACCTCCTTGGC
Source organism: Danio aesculapii (assembly GCF_903798145.1). Taxonomy (NCBI): domain Eukaryota; kingdom Metazoa; phylum Chordata; class Actinopteri; order Cypriniformes; family Danionidae; genus Danio; species Danio aesculapii. The sequence continues at coordinate 22,521,342 of NC_079451.1, read as the reverse complement.
TCGGCGAACTGCCCTCTGGAGATGGTGATGAGCATCGTCCCAGACCCTCTCGCTCTCCCGGAACCAGTAATCCACTGCGGGGACGTCAGAAGGTTCGCCATCCCAGGGAAAGAGTGGAGGTTGGAAGCCCAGAATACACTGGAATGGCGTAAGTCCGGTGGTAGGTTGCCGCAGGGAATTCTGGGCGTATTCCGCCCAGCCCAGAAACTGGCTCCAGGAGTTCTGATGACCGTGACAGAAGGTCCTGAGGAACCGCCCCACTTCTTGAATTTTCCTCTCAGTCTGGTCGTTGGTCTGTGGGTGATAGCCAGACGAGAGGCTGACGGTCACACCTAGGAGTCTAAAAAAGGCTTTCCATAGTCTGGAGATAAATTGGGGTCCTCGGTCCGAGACTATGTCTTCAGGTAGCCCAAAACATCGAAAGACATGGTTAAATAGGTTCTCAGCGGTTTCTAGGGCTGTGGGTAGACCCTTCAGAGGAATCAGACGACAGAATTTGGAAAATCGATCTACAATGACTAATATGCAAGTATTACCTTCAGACGATGGGAGGTCTGTCATGAAGTCAACTCCTAGGTGTGACCAGGGGCGGTTTGGGATGGGCAAGGGATGGAGTTTTCCTGCAGGTAGATGACGAGGACTCTTTGACATGGCACATTCTCTACAGCCTTGGATGTATCTCCTCACATCCCTCGCCATGTTCGGCCACCAGAAGCGTTGGGATAGCAGCGAGAGGGTGTTGTTGGCCCCGGGATGCCCTGTGCCCAGAGAGGTATGACTGGAGTGAATGAGATCTACCCGTTGATTTTCAGGGATGAAGCGTCGATTGGGGGGACAGCCCGGCGGAGTTCTGGACTCTGGGGTGGCGACAACTGTTGGAGCAGACCAGGTGATGGGACAGACAGTGATCTGATCTGGGAGGATGTTGGCCGGGGTCTCACTTGTTTCCTGTTGGTCATGGATTCTGGAGAGTGCATCCGCCCGGATGTTTTTGGATCCTGGTCGATATGTTATGGAGAATTGAAATCTGGAGAAGAATAAGGACCACCGGGCTTGACGAGGACAGAGTCTTTTCGCCTCTTTCAGGTATTGTAAGTTTTTATGGTCGGTAATCACCTGGAATGGGTGTTTAGCTCCCTCCAACCAGTGTCGCCACTCCTCCAGGGCAAGCTTGATGGCTAGAAGTTCACGGTTCCCGATGTCATAGTTCTTTTCCGCCGGGCTGAGCTTACGGGAGAAGTAGGCGCATGGATGGAGTAGTGAGGGATTCCCATGGAGCTGGGACAAGATGGCTCCTACTCCGGTGGTCGATGCATCCACTTCGACCACGAAAGGTAAGTCGGGATTGGGGTGAGTCAGGAGTGGAGCCTGCGTGAAGGATTTCTTGAGGCTTTGGAAGGCTGCGGCCGCTTCGGGTGGCCAGGATAGCGTTTTGGGTTGATTCTTTAGTAGGTTGGTGAGCGGAGCGGTGATCAGACTGTAGTTGTGGAGCTGGAGGCGGCGACAGAGGGCGTGCGAGATGAAATTTCCAGCTGACCCGGAGTCGATGAGGGCCGTGACTGAAATAGAGACAGAATGGGCAGTTAACTGAACATTGGTGGTGAGAGGGTGCATTTTTTCAACTGGAGAACTGAATACACTCACCAATGAACGTACTGGACGAATGGGACAGTCCAGCCTGACATGTCCTTCGGCACCACAGTACATACACAGACCCCGGGTCAGCCTCCTCTGTCGCTCAGTAATCGTAAGTCTACCAGACTCTACAATCATAGGTTCTGGTTCTGAAGGGACGACTGGCTCTGGCGGACGAAGGAGTGCTTGTGAGATTGATGGGAGATCATGCTGGTAGACCCTCAGACGATCAGAACATCGAAGTGATTGTTGGATGAATTTTTCCAACCCCATAGTATCGTCGAGGGCTGCCAGCTGTAACCTCAGGTTGGGCTCCAATCCGAGCCGGTAAGTTGTTAGGAGAGATCGCTCATTCCATCCACTAGCAGCAGCCAGAGTACGAAATCGGAGCGCATAGTCCTGGGTGGACATGGCTCCCTGCTTAAGATGATATAATTGTTCTCCGGCTGCTACTTCTCCATCTGCACGACCAAAGACATCCTTGAAATATGTGGTAAAACTATGAATGGAATTGGTTACCGGCCCAGCTTGCTGCCAGATGGTCTCAGCCCATCGGAGAGCCGACCCAGAGAGAAGGGAGATGATGAATGCAATTTTGGACCGATCTGTGGGGTATAAATCTGGTTGCATTGTGAATATCAGGGAACATTGTAATAGAAAGCCATTGCACTCCTCCGCCCCGCCAGAGTAGGGCGCTGGTCGAGCCATGGGACTGGATGAGTGGGGGGACGGTGAAGAAGTGCTCGGTGCTGGTGGTGCTTCGGGAAGTGGAGTAGCTGGCATTAACACTCTTCAGGGAGTCCACCAACTCCTGAATGGGATCGGGAGTGCTCATGCTGTAAACTGTTGGTCCGGTCTTCTGTTAGGGAAGCAGACGGACAAGTTAGGTGAGTATATAATGAAAGATATTTATTACAGCAGAGGAGCATAAGAGGATAACAAAGGGGATGTGATTGTAGTATTGTTGAGATGGTATTCCTTCTTCGGAGCAGGATGGATGACAGACACTGAGGGAGACCGAATGCACACACCAGAGGGCTTGTGGGGAAGACAGACTGAAGACACTCAATACGGACAGGACACCGGGAACACTGGACAGACTGGAACAAAACAGAGATCAGGTAAGTTCAAGTTATGAGATCAATGTGATAGTGCCTACCAGGAGGTACTCGCTAGGAGTCCGCTTCGTGGGAACGAGACCGGACACTGACTGAAGTGAGGTGTGTGCTTATATAGTGAATGGAAGTGATTGGGTGCAGCTGTGCGTGGTTAATACTCAGGTGATGGTGATCGTTGCGTGATGCTGGTGGAAGAGCCTGGCCAATCCGTGACATATATATTGTAGATGTATTTATGTAAACATTTACATACATATTTTGACCTGTGCTTCATTTTTTTCCCCAATTTCTGTTTAACGGAGAGAATGTTTTTAACACATTTCTAAACATAATAGTTTCAATAACTCACCTTAGCCATGATCACAGTAAATAATATATTACTTGATATTTTTCAAGACACTTCTATACAGCTTAAAATGATTTAAAGGCTTAACTAGGTTAATTAGGTTAACTAGGCAGGTTAAGGTAATTTGGCAAGTTATTTAGGGTAGTTTGGCAACTTAATGATGTTTTTTTTCTGTATACTATTGAAAAAAAAAATACAAAACATATTATCATACATATACTCAAATACAAAATATAAATCTGTCAAAGCTCATCTTTTCAGCAAAGCATGGGAATTTAACATATTAAGCAATTGCACTAACTATTATGCCACAGATTTGACAAACTGTGCTATATTTTAATATGACAATCAGTCTGCAATGTACTTACAAAAACAACCTATTGAGCCAAAGAACAAACAATCTCCTCCTTTCCTGACAGAAGATTTGACCTCTCCAAATGATCAGTTTTGACTCTCAAAGAGGGAACGGAAACTCAACCTGGAGGTGCCACATATAAATATACATAAGAAATTAATCAAGCACCCGGGATTACTTTGATACAGTGGCCAAAGACCCTGATGAGAAGAAGCACTTAGTCACATTGAGGTCAGCGGTGGTGGCAAATGCTCAGGTTAGCAGACTCAAAGTCAGGCTTACATAATCTGAGCTCCGAAACTCCGATCACACTCTGATGATCCAATTAAAGGGAGGAGACTATGCAATCAGGCAGGCCGTGGGCTAGCTAACACACGCAGAGGCGCTAACATCAATTTCTTAAGTGCTTCTAAAGGATTACGGATGCCGGGCTCTGGCTTGGGGTGGAAACATCTAACCCGTTCCTCCACGCCACATTACTGTAATTGGGTAGTGAAATTACTGCAGGAGGAGCCTCAAAGGGAGATTCCTGCTGAGGGCAGATTGCGTGTGGTTTGGGGTCTGTCTCTAGGAAAACCTGGTTGGTTTTGAGCACATGCCAGAATGTTGGTGAGGATCCTAAAGTGTGTATGTTGAACAGGAATTACAAGTCCATGATATGTGGTAGAAGTTTAGATTGGATGACTGATGATAATATTAAAAATGGATGGAGAAAATTTGCAATGTCATTTTTAAATGCTAACAAACTCAACATTTTGACATGATAACAAAAAAAGTGTACAAAGTTTTTACAAATCAAAAATACACAAGTTTTCTCATCATTACCTTGGAATCAAAATGTTTATTTTTTTTAATAATCACACAATAACACAGTACATGGTTTCTGCAGATTTCACCAAGTTAAATTTAAGACTTTTTAAGACATTTTTAAGACAATTATGAATGAAATTTTAGACTTATACAAGGCTAAATGCTAAGGATTTTTTTCGAATAACCGGGATGGAAAAGATTTTCACTTGCCCTATCAAAAATGATTAGAATTTACTACATTTAATAATACAATAATAATAATAAAAATATAGGTCAGGCCAGGATTCTCTGCAGTAAACAAATGGAGAACTTTTAAACAAATGTTACTGTAAAAAAAGTAATTAAAACATTACAGTTAATAGAGTAAAAATGCTATTTTTAAATAACATTTTTTATTGATATTGGGATTGTTGGTGATTGTTTGAGCATACATTGTTATTTGATTGTATGTTAAATGGCCAGATTGGGTAGATATACATGAACAAAGGACAATTTATACCTGTTTAAAAAAGATTTAAGACCTACAACACAGTATATTGATAGATTTAAGACTTTTTAAAGGCCTAAAAAATATTGCTTTTGAGATTTAAGACATTTTTCTTTGAGATTTAAGACATTGACTTTTTAAGACCCCGCAGATACCCTGCTGTAAAATACAAAATCCTGAATACTTCTTGAACATTTCTTTTATTTAACCAAATAGAGAAAAATAATCCAAAAGGCATTATGTAAATGTCCTATTCAGACAGCTGTGCAGTGGCGATTCTGCCCTTAACCAGGTTGTGTACTCTTTCATATTCGCTTAGAATAATAATGGCCCATTTCCACTGAGTGGTACGATACAGTTCGGTACGTTTTTATGGCTGTTTCCACTGTCAAAGAGTACCAAAAGCGAACCACTTTTTGGGTACCCTTTCAGAAGCGTACCTAGCACAACAAAAGGGTACCAAAAGGCAGAGCAAGTTGCGAAACTGAACGCTATTGGTTTACAGAGATACATCAGCTCCTGCACAAGCTAGGAGAATAAAAACAAAGGAAGCTCTATTTTTAAATACACCGCAATAGTATACACATACAGTATAATAATGAGCCATGGTCGACCCAAGCTTAAACAAACCTTGTCGTCTACGAAGAAGAGCAGAATCTACCCTGTGCCCTGTATTTGTTTACAAGGCCGTCTAAAGCGCGAGGGGTTTTGCTTCCTGGCGTGTGCTCGCCGTGCATCTATATTTGAAATAATGCACTTCTTGAGCTGATAATAAAAACATGCACATGATTATTGAAGTGCTTCTGACATCTGATCCTTTCAGAAACGGACAAGAGCGAGAGTGAAGCGCAAAAAAACTAAGGAGAAAATGATTCTTTCAGAAACCCGAAACATAAACAAACTGTGATGTTTAACTATTATCATCACCTTTTGGACTATTATGAACTCGAAATGACAGAATTACTTTCTAACAAAGGTTACATATGCTGGTGAAGATTAAAGATACAGATGAGAGGTTTGCACTGACTGTGGGCTATATGTTGCGTGTTGTTTTTGAAGCCAAATAAGGACTAAATGTATGTTGTGTGTAGTTTTTCTGTAACTGGTAACATATCAGAGACTGTAAGGCGCTGTATGTGTTCATATATGTTGCATTTATTTATTTATTTTATTTAATTGCAGATGTTACAGTAGGCTATTTCGCACTGTATCATTGATCTGCAGTTATGATCAAATCTTGCTCATAGAAAGGATAGCAATACCATTGGTACCCTTTTGGCAGTGGTACCGACTCGTACCATACCGTACTGTACCTCTCAGTGAAAATGGGCTATAGAAAGTGCCAGCTGGTGACGCATTCAAAAAGGCAAAAAAAATAAATGCTGCGTAATATGTGCTTCATAATGCAAATTCACAAGAAAATATTAGCATAAACTCTGCATGATAATACAGTTAAACTGTACTAACTTCTCCATAATACAATTGCTTGTTCAGGCTGTTATAGTGAATGCTGTTAGGTTTTATTCACCCGCTACAATAGCTCTCAAACAGAGCATAATTATAAAATTGTCAATTTGACATATTCTTCCAAAAAGCCAATAAAGCTTATCTAAACAGTGAAATTGCCACTTCAGATGTAGTCAATTTATGCAGCCAAAGAACAGCACTGGAGAGTCGTTCTCCATATTCAGACGAGCCAAATCTGCGCATGTTATTCCTCTATCTCACTCTAATCTGCTGAACTGATAAAGGCCAGACACCTGACTCTATCAAGAGTGTGTTATCTGGGGTGTGAAAGGGCACGCAAACAAAAAAAAAAGCATATTTGAATATTACAAAGGGCAGAAAACCCCTTGCTCTATCTTTGTGTATCTACATTAATACACTGATTAAGAAGTGGCTGAAAGGAAAGACCCCACATTCTGGCCACAAGCGCTCTCTTTATTCAGTCTGCCAATACTGGAAGTGTTTGTTTAAAAAAGCGTATTATCTTCAATAAAGCATTAGGAAGGAACTGATATTTATGCCTTATCAGGGAGAATTTCCAGGGCTTTTAGCTTTAATTATCGGCAGATCTCGTACGCACAAAGGGCCGATAACAAAGGCGTTTCTTTGCCACATTGTTGTGGAGTGGCAATTAGACTGGAAAGCCTCAGGCCACTCTTACTGTGAGTGTGTGTGTGCACGTGTGTCTAGGTGGGACGTCAGATTCGCGGAGGCTAACCCATGACCGGTGGAGCTGTTTTATAATTGAGGTCCCGTTGCCTAGAGCAGAGCATTTGTTAGGACCGTATCTGATACCGGGCTTTGAATTAGGCTGACGGTGGAGATGATGAGCTGCAGAAAAAGGATGGAGCGCAAAACTGAGGACGTTTAAAAAAAGCAGACTGACTGAACGGAACATTATATTCCAGCTTTAGCTTTGTGCCATGTTCTTTGCATTTCTATATCCAGACTAGAAAGTGGTTCACAAAATGTCACATGGCTTTAAAAGCAGAACAAGCGTACTACTGGCCTTTAAGATAGTTTTCAGTCAAGTCCAGAGGCACACTATTTTGACTACTTTCAAACAGTACGTTCTACTTTTAAAAGAAGTTTTAAAATGTATTTATTATTTTATCAAATTATTTATTTATTTATTTTTGGGAAGATTAATACATAATAATAACTATTATTGTTGTTGTTGTATAATTCTTATTACTTGTATTAATTTACTAACATTATTATAACATATCACCCTGCAGCCCACTTACTGAAGCTAAGCAGGGCTGAGCCTGGTCACTACCTGGATGGGTGACCACATGGGAAACTAGGTTGCTATTGTTAGTGAGGTAGTGAGGAGTTAGTGAGGGACTCAACCTGTGGTCGGTGTGGGTAGTAATGCCCCAGTATAGTGAAGGGGACTCTATACTGCTCAGTGAGTGCCGTCTTTTGGATGAGACATTAAACCGAGGTCCTGACTCTCTGTGGTCATTAAAAATCCCATGGCACTTCTCATAAATGAGTAGGGGTGTAGTCCCGGTGTCCTGGCCAAGTTCCCTTCAATGGTAAAGTCTAGATCGGATACGCAGCCGGCCGGAAGTGCGATATGCACATTAATATAGCAGCATTTTTTTTATGACACTGCATAAAAATAATTGATATTTTTACAGTACTGTGACGATTGGGTTTAGGGTTGGGGTGGGGGTAGGCCTTAAAAATACAATTTATTGGGTAATTTAATAGATAACATAAATAATACTCTGTACAACTACTGTTTTTACAGTGTGCGGGTGGGGGTAGACGTTAATAAATTACAATAAATTTAATAAATGTAATAAATAATACTCGTTACCTTCCGGCCGCAACCATATCCAATCTAGCAACAAGCCCCTCCATTCGCCCTTACCCATCATGGCCTCTCAATCATCCCCATCCACCGAACTGACTGTATCACTGTCTCTCCACTCCACCAATAGCTGGTGTGTGGTGAGCACACTTGTGTCATTGTTCTGTGGCTGCAGTCTCATCATCCAAGTGGACGTTGCACACTGGTGGTGGTGTGGAGAGACCCCCCTCATGATTGTGAAGCGCTTTTGGTGGCTTTTGATTGAAATGCAGGATAAATGCACTATATAAATACATTTTATAATGTAGTGTAATGATTATATTACATCACATTAATTAAACAAACAAACCAAAATGTTGTAAATAATTTGGGTTAGAAGATAAAAATGTATCGCTGAACCAAAACATTATTGGCATTGCATACTGACTTCAGGAACTCCTAAGTTTTATTTTAATGAATTATTCAATTTTTATTAAATGACTTAATTTCCTAAATAAAGGCACTTAACGCATGCATTTATTAGATTATCACAGAGGAAGATATCAAACTCTACATCTTTCCTGAGTGAGAGAGAAGCAGTGAGCATCTTTATAGCACAGAAACCAATGACATCATACGTACCACCAATAAACCAAATACAGAAAGCTGCGTAGAGTATTTCGACAATAAAGTGTCTGCATATATGTGAAGAGTCCTATGGGCTTTAAAATCTACTAAAGCACCATTGGCTATAAATTGCTGAGGTAAGCGCTAACCTGGCCAACCACCTAGAAGAACTTTAAGTGTCCATTATTTGCAACTATGGTAACTTCAAAATGACTAAACCAAGATAAATCACTTTAGTGAAAATAAACTCTTTTTCTCTGCTCCAGCCCTAAGGCATAAAAGTGAAACTAAATGAACCTTTGAAACTGCATCTCAGGGGATCGTCACTATGAGGGAGAAAAAAAAAATCCCTCTATAAGATTTTTAAGTGCTGCAATTATTGACAAGGACTATATCGCCTACACTTCTTTTTCGTTTTTTTTTTCTTCAACCCTTTCCTCTGATCAGGACGGGGAGGGAAAAAAAAGCATGAAACCCCAAGAGACATCAGCAGCTGTCAGGTCCTTTAACAGCTGCTATGAAGTAGTTTACAGCAGAGCATTTGCCACTATCCCCAGACCCAGTTAAGCGGCCTTTTTAAAATCAGCTCAAAAAAAAAAAAAAACAGCGCGTACACACACACACAAACACACACATACACACACACACACACACACACACACACACACACACACACACACACTCATACATTAATCAAGCAGGGCCGCACTCGCCGCAATACATCAATTACCACGCTTTTTAAACAAATTCCGCCTCTACGACAGACACCTTATTAGGACTCGGACTGGAAGTGCAGGGGTACGAGTAAAAGTCTATTAACGCGGACTTCTCCGTCGCTATTGTTGGCGAGTCTGCAAACAAATTCAAACCCTGCATTACAATTAACAAGAACGGATTGAAAGAGGGGGGAATAAAAGAGAGAGAGAGACATGGCGGGCGGCAGAAAATCCTTGTAACGACTTCCAGCTTGCTAATTTCACAAGCTAATAATAAAAAAGGACATTGCTATGCACGGGCCGCCCTCCCTCTACCCCGCTCGCCGCGTCTCACCAGAGAGCTGCTGCCATTGTTCACATGAAAGACAATTAGACCTAGGAACATCAAACCTAAAAATGACAATCTGCTAACCAGCCCTGGGTATTGAAGGCATTCTCCTCTCCATTTTCTGGACTGATAGACAACAATCCTCTGAAGGCCTCTTTTTAGAGAGGAGGAAGAAAAGCAAAAGCTGGGAGGAAAAAAAAGAAGAAGAAAAACGACGGGCCTTCTCACTGATTTATGCATCTCTATTCAGAATTTATTAACCTGACTGCTGCCAATTGAAGCTCTGCCACTCTTATAGCCCCGAGCCTTGAATTCCTGACACGTCTAAAGAAATACACCAATAATGGCAGGCACGTATTTCCATACAGGACAAAAAAAAAAAAGGAAAAGAAGAAGAAAGGAAGAAGGTGGGCATGACAGAAGGAGTGTGTTGGTGTGTGCGGTTGGGAATAGGGTTGAGCGATTGCAACAAGTCCCCTGATCATCCCTCCTCCTGTTCCGGTTGGACGGTGAGGGTCGGGTTTCCAGAGCTCTCAGCGAAGAACCCAAACCACACCGTTGGCTTTTTCCTCCCCTTCCTCTGGAGCATCAGTCATAATAGCTCCTCTACTCATGTCACCAGGGATGCCATAATATTGAACCAGCCACTTCTGCAAAACAAAGAACGCTCTTAACAGACAGCACTGAGACTGATCAGGGAGTTTGGCGATGAAATTTGGTGTCATTGTAAAAGGGGGGGTACAACAAGAGACCCTTGTTTGCCAATGGGGCGATCCTGAGGCCGTCAGAGTTAATGTTCGCAGAGGAACCAAACTGGGGCTGGGACGGGCTCGCTGGAGGTCCAGGAATAGAGGCGATCGATAGGTTTGACTGAAAGAATGCACATTCTCCAGGGTAAAGATTGAGTGGGGCTGAGATCTGATCCCCGGCTGCCGTGAATGGGGCTGGAAACTGGATTCCATCGCAGGGAGATGCTCGGGCTAAGCTAAGATGGTGAGGTAATGTGGCAAAGAATAGACACACGGTGGGAAAAAAAAATAAAAACAAGGGACTGAAAATATACACTATTGCCATTTCCACCATGGCATCTGCCATCTTGCCATTCATATTACTTCAGCCCTAATATTTGTGAGTGCAGACAAAGTGAAGGTATAAAACGAAGATTTTTGATTTTAAATCAGAGCGTTATCAACTTTAGTCTCTGATACTAGAGACTAACTTTATTACTCTGATGAATGATGAAACTGTCTGTAGATGACTATCAATAAAATCAATAGTGTCAGTACTTCACAATTATTGTATATATTTTTTCAGTTTAATAATTAAGTAATATTAAGAACATTTAAACACACACACACACAAACACACACACACACACACACACACACACACACACACACACAGATCACCATAATGTGTAAAGGTAAATAACAATGCATGACCATTTTTGTCGCAATGACAAAACAAGGATTATTTAGAAATATTTAATGGTTAAACAATAAAGTAACTTTCTCCACACTGAAGAAAAAAAGATGATCGTGATGGCTTTTGATATAATAGTATTAATATGGTGGTAAAATCATTCATTTTACTACAGCTATCGATATTAATTTGACTACTTGATTCATCTGAATGTATGATCTGCAGGGATATTTAAGCAAAACTTTTTTTTCTGTATACTACAAATCACATTTCATCATAGATATTTACATAAGATGTCGCCTACCCTGTTGTTGTCTGTTGGAAGGAATGCGTCAATAGAGTCGCCATTTTAGTACAGGGTAGCGCTCCTTTGAAATGAATGTGGGACCAAGGTGCAGTGGAGGACTGGCCATCCAGAGCCAGAAATATATACACATACATACATACATATTACTATGATTGGGAGTTTTCCTGGTGGTCAGTATGCAAATATTTTTTTAAATTTACGATATTTATAATTTTACATCACTTTTTTATATTGATGGATAAGTGACCGCACAGGCATTGCCGACAAAGTGCATGTGTTTGTGTGCATGGAAATGTATTATACTCCCTGTGAATTTGATCTAATCCGTGTCCTGACACACACCCCTCTCCTGCTTTCACTTTTATTTCTAACGGGGGGAGCGATTTGTTTGTGAATGAATCTCCGTTATGAACGACTCATTCACTTAGCCGACAATAACACAAGTTTCTAGCACCGCAGCATCTTGTTGTCATATTTCATTTACACTGTTTGCTTATTTTATTCAGCAAAACAAGCCTAGTATTCAGTGCAAGTTGGTGCTACTTTACCTTATGGTCAGTGCAGTAAGAGACTGTATTATCATCAATACTTGTTGAGCACAAAGTTCTTAACATACAAAAATGTAAAAAACTAAATCTTACCTATGAATGTTTGCTTTGTTTTCTTGTTTGCTCGTTACTACACCCGTGCATAGCGCTAAAGTCCAGCATATCTTCACATTGGCTTCAGTCTTGACTAGTGAGGTTAAATGACAATTGTCCTGGGAGAACTGTACAAATGTGGTGGCACCATTGACGAATGCTCAGGGTCTGTATGCGATATCTAGTGTATATATCTATGACATTTCATCCCTATTTAAATTAAAATGTTTTCATTTAGAACATTAAAAAATGGTAACACTTTATTTTGATGGTCCATTTGACTCTAAGAAACTTTGCAAGTAAATGTCAATTTACACTAATCCTAATCCTAACCCCAACCTAACAGTCTATTTATAATCTAATGAGAATTAGTTGGCATGTAGATGCAACGTAACTTAAATTCAACAATGGATCATCAAAATAAAGTATGACCAAAAACACTTATACAAAAAAATAAGAAAAATATGCCATGCAATGTGCCATCATGAAATATACCAATATTCAGAAGAGTTAAGAAACAAGTATTTGGTGGAAAACATTTTTTTTTATTCTGATCAATAGTTATTTTCTGAACAGTTACCAGACCTTTAAAGAATAAAACAAACATTAACATTCTACTCAAGGTGTCTCTTAAATGATGACAACTGAATTCCCCATAAAGAGTGGAATCATGAAATATCAGCACAGTAAAATATGGTGTAATATGCAGTGTTATTATGAACAAATGTTCTGTAGTAATTTTTCACAGGTCATGTGTATTTTGAAATGTGCATTTTAATGCATTCCACTCTGTAAAATAACTAAACTGTTTTAAATTCAAATGTAATCTTTTACTATAGCCTACAATGTTTTGGTGTTGAACTACAGTATCAACTTAAGTTGAGTTGTGCAAAATGTCATGACAAATGTCATTAGCTAATTCAGGAGGGAGGGAAAACCCAAAATTAAAAGCTTGCACCACTGTGACCATTACATTCCAGAGAAAAACACAAACACCCTGAATGCGACCACCACTTGATAACTAATTCATTCACTTCCGGGGTTCACTCATGCCGTTCGGCCCGCTTATTGGTTTTTGAGCATCCCGCTCGGATTCTGGATGGAAACCCATATTGATCAGGCCTACAGTCGATGCCCATCAAGAGGAAACAGACTAGGCCATTAGAGTAGCAGTCAATGGCCAGGGCCTGCGAGGGGTAACTTTAGCACAGCCTCAGAGGCACATTGACGAGAATCTAATCCCCCTCTAAGTGCCGCTATGATACTGCCATGCACTTTCTCAAACGCTTCCCATAGCATCGCGTCAGGGATTTTTCTTTTTTTCTTTTTTGGCCGGCCACTGAGAACAGGCATGAAGGGAGTCAAATAAAGCCATCACGCAGCACTATAGGGCCTTCAGGTTGCTATCACCATTAATCACTAGCGTAGAGGCTAACTACATCATGTCATTCCATGTAAGTGTGATACAATACTATACCGGTGTATTACATATGTCGAGCGGCTTGAATCAATCGTGGCGCATACTAAAGGAAGACATTGTTTAGCGTATGGATTGGAGCTTTTAGTTTCTCAAAATCATTTTGCAAGAAAACAAAATGTCTGACAATATCTGCTTAAAAAGGCTCATTAAAAGGGTTTTATCTGGCTTCAAACAAGTGATGGCTTGACATTTTGTTTTCAGAGATATTTCTATGAAATAATCAACTCTTAATGCTTTTGAACTGTCAGAAAATTTACATTTATTACTATTCAAAAGTTTATAGATGAGTTTTGTTGTTTGCTTTGTTTTGTTTTAAATTTGCATTAACAAGTCATTTAAATTTACATTTCATTTATTTCTGTAAAGCTGATTTATCCACATATTCCAGTCTACGTTGTCACATGATCCTTATGAAATAATTCTTATATGCTGATTTGAGATTTTATTATCAAAATTTTTATTTGTGATAGTAATTATTTTGGTGATTTTATTATTTACTACAATCAATTTTAAAATCCATTGTGCTGCTTAATATTTTTATAGATTTTCTGATCAGTAGAAACTTCAAAAGAACAATTGAACCACTGAAATAATTTGAAACATAAATGTTTTTCAACATAATTGACATACAATAACTAAACAAAATCTACTTAACATTATTTTGTAAAACCATTCACAAAAACTGCCATTTATTGTCTGTTTTTGCCAGGTTATTAAAATGCATTTCAGACAATCCCAGCTCTAAATGACACAAACATAGCAAACTGGTAGGTCACTTATCATTAGGGATGCCACAATTCTCAATATACCGTAATATTGAACCGTCATTATGCTCTAAAGTTAGGGGGCGCTTAACCATCATTCCACACTTTAATGCCCGATTCACAGCATCACAGGCTTCAGCGTCAACGCTTGACAGAAGGCATGTTTGAAGTTGGGGCTGTCGTCGATCGTCACAGCCAATGAAATTAGTCTGCAATCAGCTACTGTCTAAGCTGGTGTATTTGCATAAAGCAATCTGATTGGCTGATGCTTCTTCTGCAACTTCTGCAGTGAACAACGCCACTGAAGCAGTGCCGACGGATCCACAATGCAGTTCGGCCATACCTGATGCATACTAAAGGAAGACATTGTTTAGCGTATGGATTGGAGCTTTTAGTTTCTCAAAATCATGTCACCCATTCAAAATGAATGGGAAGCGTTGATGCTGATGGTGAGCAGCAGTAAAGTGAGGCAACAGTACGAGGAAGCGCTGGCGTCTTTCAAATCCAATGTGTGGGGACATTTCGGTTTTGTCGTTGAGTATAATGCAGAGGAAAAACATTGAACAAAATAATGGCTGTGTGCAAGCATTGTTTTACATGTATAGCCTACTTAAACGGAAACACTTACAACATGACTGCACATCTGCGTCTAAAGGCAGGATAGCATAGAAGGTAATAAAGCCCCCCCCCAAAAAAACAATCCCTCGCTGAATCCTTCCAGCAAACATACCCAACTGGTTCCGAGAGACATAAAAATAACTAAGGCAGTGAGGGTGTTCATTGCTAAAGATTTGCAAACGTCTTCGGTGATTGCAGATGCTGACATTTGTCATCTTATAAAAGCACTTAATCCGTGTTATAGACTACCGTTTTGCGAGATAAATCCGGACCTCTATGAAAAGACATGCTACAATATTGTGTACGAATTGGACCTGGCGAGCAACTGTGAGTACCTCAAGGTTGCCCGCGAGTATTACAATGCCCACAGTATTGCAATAAATGTTTTTAATTTTTTTCTCCTTAACCACTTACTGTTTCGATTGCCTATAAGCATAGAATAACAAAAAACATTTATGTGTCAAGCCATCAGAACAGAATAGAACTAAACCAAAAACGGTGTTAAAAAACTGAGGTATGTATTGAACCGTTTTGACAAAATGTTAGCGAATGAGCAAACAAAAAAGAACAAAAGCGCGTAGTCAAGCAAGAGCCTGCCTAAGCGAGGCTGGTGGTACTTGAGTCACAGTGGCGGCGGGAAGCCTGCAGAGAAGCTGCTGGTCAACTGGTCTGAAGCTGAGCTGAGCATGCTAATTAGTGCTGAGCTGAGGAATGAGCGTGCATTAGCCATGCGACTAATCAATGGGAAAAATCACTGAGCAAACTCCTATACAGCCATTTATTTTTAGTCCCTCGTAACCTCCATTCCCTGCTCTCATTAGCGACTTGGTCTTAGGAGGAGTGTCTGTCCAGAAGAGAGAGAGAGAGGGAAAAGAGAAAACAACATGCTAATCCTGAATTGCCAACTACACAGCGAATTAGATAAATAATAATGATGCGGCTCCATATAGGAATCAATTAGGTGATGAATGGTGAAAGGGCATGATCTTATAGTATGCTGATTCATTGACCTTTCACAGAGTAAAAACGCTCCCAAAAGATTGTTGAATCAACTGTTATAGAGTCCAACCGGCTTTCTTAATCTCCCAGATGTCCCAAAACTGTCCTGATGGTTCATTTTCTTTCAGTTTAATGATGCAGTTGTCAAATCCCCAATCACGACCTTCTGGGTTAAATATTGCACGCAATAGAAGTGCCTCTTTTTTCTATACAAGTCGGCCTTGTGGCATGTTTGCCATTACAGAGGCCCATAAAATTGGAATAAAATCAATGATCAGTGAAAAACCATGGTGGACTTTTAACAGCAAGTAAACACATTTTCCTTTGTGTGATTTGTTTGTGGACTCTCTCTCTGTCTCACTCTTCTCTCCCTTCCTCCCTTATCTGCTTCACTTTTGGGAATAGCAGAGATTAAGCAAAGTAAACTTGGCTTTACTTATCGTATTGTGCTCAGGAAGCCCTGTAAGGAATAGGGGATAAAATAATTCGAATGCAAATGCTGAACTTTGAGCCACGAACATTGTTTGGCACAGTCAAGCCGCTGTCAGCAAAGGGAATATGATATTTGTTGGGATTTTCACAGCACAAACAGGGCAACCCGTTTCTCTATCCAACTAGCAGCACCGTTTAACTAGCTCGGCCTGAAAGAGAGATCACATGCCACCCTGTGGGATTTTGTTTACAATGCAATTCTCCTATTCCTTCCCGATTTCACAGACTGCAGAAACGGAGCAGTGACTGTGGGAAACAGACGTAAGCCTACGGAGGCCACAACCAGGGCTAAATGCTGTAATACGCTATTAAATGTTTAATCTCAACTGGGGCCGAGGAGACGCTCTCTGCGGAAGATACAGTGAGACATCAATGGCTTCCCACACAAACACACACATACTCAAACTCCTACTGCAAGCGGCAGAGACTGAATTCCACAAAAGACATAGGACTGTCACTTCACAACAGTCCCTGTGACTGCAGTACATTGGCAGTCACCAAAATTAAGGGATTACGTAGTGTCATTATAAGCCTACAGTGCACTGAAAGAAACTCAGGGTTGCCACACCTTTTGATCATCAAATATAGACTATGTTGCTTTTTATTGTGAGAATTGTTCAACTGATTTGATTTTTTTTTATTTAGTTTAAACTGTTTTGAAGTTTATTTAAACGCTTTTGAAATCTTTCTTGCACTCAAAAAAAAAAAATAATAACTCATTGGATAAGCTCAAATTAATTGAGAGCGGGATTTCCATCCAATAAATTGGTTTAGCACCAAAAAAAAAAAAAAAAAAAAAAAACTGCTTATACAATTAGAGGCAAATGAGTAGGTCCAACATGATTTTGTCAAATTAAAGTTTAAATACATTTGTATTTTTATTTACTTAAACTCAATGTGTCCCACATTTTGAAGTCTTAGTTTTATTTGAAGTTATCCTAAATTAACTTAGAAATAAAAAAGAGCCATTTCAAGCATATTTCATGAGTTTCATATACACACTCAAAAAATAGTGTTTGCTGTTTGTTCAAACTACTTATTTACAATTAGCTAAAACAACACAATTCTTACGTTTTTTGGGGACAACTTAATTGTTCTATGTTCAATCAACTTAACTTACGTTGACTTAATACCTTCATATTGTCCCAACACAAATCGATTGTGTGGAACATTTTTTTTTTTACAGTGCAGTTGATTGAGACTGATCTCAGAACTAATATTAGGACAGTTACTGCCTGACTGAGCAAAGCAGCAAACTGCATTTTTGCTAATTAAGCTGCCAACACCCAAAACATGGGTGCTTCTGCAAGGTGGTAATCTCAAAACTCAAAGCCTTACACGAAAATCTTCAAAATCTTCAAACTGAAGTGAAGATTAAACTCTAGCAAGTCTTTCTATTAACTTTAAACACCTAAGATTACTTTTATTGTCAGCATTTCCCACTCTTAAATCAATGCCACGCAAAGCATGCTGGGAACTACCGTTAAAGTCAGAATTATTAGCCCCCCTTTGAGTTTTTTTCTTTTTCTTTTTTAAGTATTTCCCAAATAATGTTTAATAGAGCAAGGAAATTTTCACAGTATGTCTGATAATATTTTTTCTTCTGGAAAAAAAGTCTTGTTTGTTTTATTTAGGCTAGAATACTTTTACAAAATTATTAGCCCATTTGAGCTATATATTTTATGATAGTCTACAGCACAAGCCATTGCTATACAATAACTTGCCTAATTACCCTAACCTGCCTAGTTAACCTAATTAACCTAGTTAAGCCTTTAAATGTCACTTTAAGCTGTACAGAAGTGTCTTAAAAAATATCTAGTCAAATATTATTTACTGTCATCATGGCAAAGATAAAATAAATCAGTTATTATCATTGAATTATTAGAAATTAGTTTTTAAACTTATTATGTTTAGAAATGTATTCTCCGAAATCATCTCTCCATTGAACAGAAATTAGGGGAAAAAACAAACAGTGGGGGGGGGGGGGGGGGGTGTAATAATTCAGGGAGGCTAATAATTCTGACTTCAACTGTACAAATCCCCCAACCAGGTAGTTGGACCAACACAATTCTTTCATGTAGTTCCAATACAAAAAAACTTAAGTTAACTTAACGGTTTACAAATTAAAGTAGACTGAACATAAAACAAATAAACCGGCCAAAGAAATTACAAGTATTGTGTCATTTTAGCTCATTTTAACCAGGTAGTTTGAACAAGATGCAGTAATCATTTTTTGAGTGTGTGCTCACCAATGCTACATTTATGTGAGCAAAACACATAATTATATAATCAGTGAAACGTAAAACAATTGTTTGCCATTTAAAATATTTAAATGTAAATTATGCTTGTGGTGGAAGATGAGTTTCAACAGTCAACACTACGGTCTTCAATGTCCCATGATATTTTAGAAACCATTTTAATATGCAAACTATTCTTATTATTACTATCATCAATGTTAAAAAAATAGCTGTGCTGCTTTACATTTTTGTGGAATGTTTGTGGAAGTCTTTACTGTCAGTTAAGGTCAATGTTATGCAGCATTGCTTAATAAAATTCAGTTTCTGTCAATAAAAAAAAAAATGAACAGTAGAGGACAACTTACTGAACACTAACCTATTTCAGTCTAATTAAAGATGCTACCACTTTATTTTATATGTTATTATGTTTACAGATCTGAAACTCAGACTTCCTGTCTTAGGGCGTATTCTCACTAGGCATGGGTGCCATGGGTTGCCCTGACCCCTCCCCTCTCCCCTGACGGCTTGCACTCACACTGCATCCGAGCCAGAGCACGCTTATGTAATTCATGATGCGATTGTTCAGTTTAACAGAGAGAAGCGCTCTCGCTCAGCACAGCGGAGATTGCTTTAGTTATAATGTTTTGTATTTTTTTTTTTTTTTTGTCGTTTGGGATGCAGTGACCGAAAGTCAAATATCCCAACTGATCCGCACTCTGGCACACCTCTTCCAACCAGGCCAGGGCCGGCCAACTGAACCGCGCCTGAGCCTGATTTGAAGCACACACTTGTCAAACGAACCGGGAAATGCGCCCAGGCAAGGTTCGGATAGCGTAGTGTGAGTAAGCCCTTAGGCTATGTTTATATGACAATAGCCCAACAACAAATATTTTCCCATGCATCTTTTCAAAATGATCCTCCTTTACATATATCCACAAAAAACAGTATCCCTTATATCAAGCCAGTATTTGGCACTGTTACCTTCTTAGTAATCAGTACATTTATGAAAGTGATGACGTGCCATTAGTTCCTCGGCACTCACATATTTGACTGTAATTTGCTGTTTGTGTAAGATGCATCTCCTCAATTGGTTGTAATGTAATGTAAATCCATATTTTGCTGATGAATCGCTATAGGAGCACTTGAGCAACATCACTACCACGTACTCTGCCATTGTTCCATATATTTGTTTGTGCTTGCATTTAGTCTACACTGTGACACGGACATGACATCATCATTTTCAAAAACTTTTACTTTGAAACCCATTTTCAAATCTGTGTTTTCAGCCCCAAAATCGATGTTGTTGTGTAAACGTAAAAGGCAAAAGGGATAAATAGTTTCCTGTTTTTGATTGAAACTGTCACGTAAATGGGTCCTTAAACAACAGAGCAGAATGGAACACCAGCACTGAGAGTTTGATATTTTAGAAATGAACCAATAAATACAACATAAGATACTTTGAATAAAACACATCTACTGAAAGCATATATTCAAAATAAAACATAAATACATCATTGAAAAAAAACAGATTAACTGAAACCCTTAAAAGAAATCACTATATTGAGTAACCTTATTACACCACAAAACCAAGATAAACGGCAGCATATTTTCAATGAACAACGGCGCCAGTGAGACATTGAGCAAGTCTAAAAATCACAGACATTGTTGATCGGCCACCATGATATCAATACAGAAACCTTGAAAACCTCTGCACTGAAGTGGAGGAGACAAAAGCGTTTGTGCGAGTTGCTGGGGGAGGCAGGAAAGGAGGGAGGAAGGTGGAAGGTAAAGTAACTCAGAAAGGAAAATAAAGCCCCCCCTCCAGCACACAGCCCCCTCACTGGTGATTAATCAACCGACACACAGCCTGATGCACATTAACCAGATAATTAATAATTTCTTAGGGGATGCCAGCTTGGCAAGTGTTTTATCAACCTGCTGAAGGAGGGAGGGGGGTGGAGGGAGGGGCTTACAGAACCCTGGGATCATCATTATCATCTGGCATGAATATTCATTAGGATTTGAACCCACAACCCACTGGTAATGAGTCCAGAGGCACACGCGCTAATCCTCACTTATGGGTGCTGAGGCACCATCACCTGTGCAGAGATGTCAGAGGACAAGGAAAGAGCAGGTGACACACACAGACATACAGCACAGAACACTACCTGTCATAAACTAGTTACTTTCTAAGAATAAACTAGGGATGTGCCTATATGATGTCAATTATAATGTTTACTGTTATTGTTTTTTACCAATATGCAAGCTGACTTTATCCTATATTTCACTCACTTCGCACAAAATAAACAAAAAACATATCTTGACAATGCAAAACAGGGTAACATTTGACTAACATCTGAGAGAACTGGCACCTAAAAAAGTTCTACAGAGATGGTGGCCGAACACCTAATTTGGGGCAAAGGAATAACAAATAGTACAAATACTTTGCTACTGTACTTAAGTAGATTTTTCTGGTATCAGTACTTTACTCCATTATTTATTTTTCTGACAACTTTTTACTTTTACTCCTTACATTTTTACACAAATATCTGTACTTTCTACTACTTACATTTTTAAATCGAGCTCGATACTTTCGTTTTGATGTGTTTTGTGGCGTGATTGCTTTTGACATTTCTTGTCATAGCGCCTTTTTGATACAATAAATGTATTTTTTTTGTCATTGCACACTGTAGTGCATGACTTTTTCAACCTCTGATCCCGCACCGTAAGTAGGCTTGTTTATTTAGCTTACCATGGGAACGGCAAGAATGGTGAACATAGACAGAGAGTCTGCGATGTAAACATACCATGTAGTAAGTTACGCTTTGGTCGATCGGATAACAGGTAAACGAGACACATTCTTGTTCAAATCTGGCATTTAAATGTCTTTTGTCCACTTCAGACCATGGTGTAGCTACTGTACTTCTCTGATCTTTTAATCTAATACCATGAAAAAAACTAACAATCATGTGTTTTTTTTTTATGTTAGTACAGTTAGTACTAAAGCAATTAAATACTTTATGAATATGTTGTGCATTGAGATTTATTTCCTTTATTTCCAACGAGCTCATATTTCCTAACAGAGAATTTATGTTTTATAGTTTTAACATGTATACTAAGTACACTGTAATCAGAAGATGTTTTTCAGACTGAAAGAGAAAGTTGTTCTGTTACAGAACCAGGTATTAGATTATTTTTACCCTCTCCTTTTCAAATTAGTTTGTGCATTTTTTAATAATCTACTTATTATTATTTAATATTTAAAAAATGTTCAAGATTATCTCTTCTTAAGTGTCTCACACTGATACTTATATTAATTAATTATACAAGTAATATTAATTATTCACCTTAATAATCATGTTCAACTCCTCTCTCTATTCTACTTTATTATTAATTGTTTTATAATCAGTATTTTATGGCAGTGGCCAGTCCTATGGAGCAGAGGGCCTATTGACCACCTCTGTACACACTGCTCTCTGGCTTAGGAAAGGCTTTGCTCTCCACAGCAGCCATCTCAGTCCCTAATGAAAGAGTTTTTTAAATGTGCAAAGATCTCAGCATATGCTAGAAAACATAGACATGCTGCTATTTCTTTTTTAGTTTTATATAGTTCTTTTTTACAGTTTTAGTTTGTTTATATTAAAGAAAGTCTTCTTTAGTTTGTATTGTTCTTTTTTTTTTGGAATATGTTTTTAAAATAGCAATTTGGTTATGGCAGAAAATAGATTATATTTGGCAAAAAAAAGTGCAGCATTATAAAAAAACAAACTGAAAGGGCTCTTCACCTTAAATTTGTTTCAAATAATGTTGTTAATTAAAAACTAAATCGTTAATCATGAGATTAGTATCGTGAATCGTATCGAATCGTGAGTCAGGTGAATCGTTACATCCCTACATTATAATGATATTAATACATTGATAACATTATAAATTTTGATATAAATTTCCCACATTTCTGCCAATATAAAAACATTGTTACATGCTTATTTTATTTCACAGAAGCATGACGATTTGCGAAATGTTAATTCTACCAATTCATTGTTGCGTAATATTTCAGCTGTTTTCTGCTTTAGCATTGTGCAATATAACAGTCCTGTTTCATTTTGCTTTAAACTAGCTTCATTTGTGGTTTGTATCAGAAAGTTCTGTAACAAACTCAAACAATGATGTGTAGTGGTCAGGTAAATGACTAGTCCAGTGAAATTAATTCACTTTAGCTCACACACAGTTCAAACAACCACCACTTTTTGTGTGTTTGTTTGATTTTGAATATAAAAACAATAGGTTCAATTCAATTATCCATTCATAAATGCATTTGCTTTGTGTCAAAATGAATACGCCACACCGAATGAATCATGTGAGTGAAATATTTAATGAATCACTCATTAAGACACAGACTTGCCTCCACCTACTGGCAGTTTTAGTATCATATGCATTTATTCATTACAGGCCTAAACCTATCAATGCATAAACACAAGAAAATCACATATATTTATTAACTACTGCAATCAAAAACATTCCACAAATATTAAGTCAATATTGCACACCCCTAGCATATAAATATGCTTCATTAAATGTTCTAAAATAAAAATGAAACATGTACTCACAGAAAGCATTAGATCCAAACTCCTTCCAAAGCAAAAGTATTTGTGCTCATCCAGTTTGGCCGTTGCACATTTGCTGCTAGATGTGTGAAATTTTTATGCAAACGTCACACGAAGCGAACGCAACACTGCAAAATTCCCCACAATGCACCCACTCAGCTCCAGCTGAAGTTTAAGTGTGAGACCAAACATGTGCCCCGTCCGCCTCTATTCTGTCTGACGGTCGAGTCTCAGGCTTCACACTCTCTGCATCAAGTGGTCCATGTGATGTCATTCCCCTGGTACTGCGGTCCAAATCTAACTCGCCCCGCTAAAAACCCTTCCCACCATCCATAACATTGCTTTGTTTGAAAAAGTCAGTTTTTAACTTTCTTTACAAGTTTCATTTGGCTGGGGTGTAAGCTGATTACAGCTGAAGTTTAATTCTTAAACCTAGTTAAAAAAAAAAAACACACACAGCAGTAGCACACACAGAGCGAGAGCTTTAAACAAGGGAATAACCTCTGTGGAGCTGATTTTCATCTGAATATATTCCAAGCAATCCGCAGGAGTGGAGCAGGCAGCCCCAGACACATTTGGGTACCTGTTTCCCCTCACAGCCATCCTTAGAAGAAAACATCAAAAGGCTTTCAGGAAAATTGAGAGTGACAGCTCCTTCATTTGTATTCTCCATGACATTACAGATCTAAACTGTAGTCTTAAGGCTTTTTTAACTGTTTGTCAGGGGAGGCCCATTGTTCTTTGCCTCTTAGATCTCGGCTTCTGAGGCTCCTGACTTTCTGCATACTTGCCGTTAACTTTGATGGATCGTTTTGCTTCATGTCGCAGTGCAAACACAGGCACGGCCTGCTGTCAAAATTTTTCCAAATCCGGGAAAACAGAAATACGGCTTGCTTTCCCATCGAAGCGATGCATATTTAGAGATACGTGGAGAACAGCCTGCGCTAGCACCAACTGAAAGTTGCACTAGGCACAAACATTTCACTGGATAAACAGAAACGAGCAGAGAGTGTAGGAAAATACAGTGTGTACAGTTTTCTTTCATATATTAGAATGTGTTCAATTTAACGTGAACTTAATATCACACACTTTCAAAAGGGTCACAATAAAATACTGAATTCTGACTGGCTGAAATTCATGTGTTCTTTTTTTAAGACTGCAAAACCCCTCTCTACAAACTTTATACATTTTTCTCAGACAGGCATTAACATTTTCACACTTTTCTCTCGTGTTTAAACACTCTCAAAGTTCACTTTGATCTTTAGAGTCCCTTGCCACAATGATGTAGGCTATAAAACACACAGGATCCCTGCCCTTAAACAGCAATGCATTAACAAATTAAAAATTAGAAAACAAATATTATATATAATTGTAACTAATATTACAAAAAAGAACAAAACACAACAATCGTTTCGGTTTACTTTCTCGCTAAAATGCGCTTGTTTTCCTATCAATAACTTTCTTTGACCCTTGAAAATATATTTTGAGGGATTTATTTTACATGCACAAACAACAGCAGCCTAAACAACAACATCGTTGTTTTATTTTATCTGCAGTGCTTCTGTGAGGGGAATACATTCATTTATATAAAATCAACAAACACAAATATGTTTCACTTAACAACAAAATAAATAACCTTGTCATGTTGCCTATCATTTTTCTATTCGTTCTTTAAGTTCAAGATGATGGCACCAAGGACTGCATATGCTATTTTATTTTACATAGGCCTATAGAAAGTCATAGGATTTCACTTTTCACTCTGGTAAAGCATAATCGCGAATTTAAAAATGAAAGAACCAAGGGGTCCCTTTTTGTCATGTTTACCTGCATTCAGCTTAATTGTCCAACATGTTTACAGCAATGTCATGGTGTTTAAACATTGTTTTCACCTATGAAGCAAATAACACAACGTCACATCATTTGTTACGGAAAATTAATAAATAGTGTGTTAACGTCCATATGTAAGCATCTGGCTCTCAGTCTTTGACATGACTGGACTTTGCTCCTCAGTGCCCCCACACCTTGATGCTCATGACAAGAATAGCATGTGTAGTTATCTTTTTAAGTGAGGTGTAAATTGCTGTGATGCACAAATGAATGAATGATATTTTTGCACTTTTTCACATAATAATCCATTATCACATTACACAGTACTGAAACCGCACGTCAAAATACACAATTTTTTTTTTTTAACTTGTTCAAACTACTTAATTAAAATGAGCTGAAACAACACAACTCTTCAGATTTTATTGGGGCAACTTAATTTTTTTGTTCAATTCACATAAATCTGTTAAAATTGTTAAGTTAACTTAATCAATTTGTGTTGGCACAACATGAACGAATTGTGTGGAACTCTATATAGCAAGAGACCACTGTAGTACATTTTTGTATGACTGAATACAAATTAGCCACTAAACTGGCAAAGCGTAAAATACTTGCGTTTCCTCGTGAGATCAGGCTGGTTTAATTACTAATATTTAAGAAAGTATTTGTTTCTATCTCAAGTCTGTGCTTATGATACGAGTGATTAAAAAAGAGCTTATTAATAGAGAACGATGATAACTTTGTTGAGAACATCAAATAAAAATAAAAAAATGTCTCTGAAATCTGCATTTCCATATCACTTACTGCAATCCTTTACATTATTGTGGCCATAATCAATGTAATCAGCAAATAATAGCCAATATTAGGGCTCAGGATTTATTCTAACAAGCTTTGGCACCCACGACTCCGTTTTAAAGTGCTAAAAATCATTGGATCTGATTTACAATCCAGCACAAAATGGCTTCGAAACTGCCAAAAAAGCAGCAAACATATCTAATTACCTCACAATAATAAGATCCTCTGGCAATCTCAATCTCTAAAACACAACAGAGGAGAGCAGCTCCTCCTGCATGCAGCTCAGCTAACAGGGTTACGGCTGCCCTGCTTATAAACCCTGCTGCTTTGAAGTCCAACCCAACATTATATAGGGTGTCACTGTTTATTACAGATAACTAATGCTCTAAGTCTTTATTTGCTGCTATTTATTGGCATTTTATTGAGGGGGGTCACTGGAGAGATGCTGGCCGGCTTGTCTGCCCGCTTCTTTAATCACCGTCAGTAGGTAAAATCGTCTGTGACAACTAATCCAAAAAGCAGATTATATTTATTTTGGCTACAGTGGCTAGTAATTCGTTAAAATCAACAAAGCCTTTTCATTAGCCCCCCGCTGTTGTCCTCAAAACAGACATTCTGCTGGTCCCAAAAGCCCAGAGCAACGCACGCACACACCGCTCACACAGATGAGGAGGGAATAGGGGGAAAAGAGGGAGAAATAGTGGAGGAAAAAGGATGAGAGACAGAGAGAATTTGTGAGGGTAAAACAGCAGAAAGACATCTATACTAATGGAGACAGGAAGCTGAGATAGAGAGAGGATGGGCAAAAACCAAGGGAGAGGAAGAGAGTGTTGCAGCCCAGACATTGCCCTTTCTGTTTATTCCTCTGTGTATCACGCTAAGCTCCCAGGACAGCACACATACAATTCAAACTGTCTCAGCATTTGGCTTCCCTCTTCTCGTTTCCACTCCTATCTGGAATGATGAGGAAAATAAACTTTAAATACTGTAAATTAATTGTGAGATTTGTGCTAAATGCACATACTGAAACCTAGCAAAAAACGAACAAATCCAGCTTTCCCATTATTAGCACAGTTGCTATTTTGTCCACATCACATAATTGAGGTGGACACAATCAGCGGTAGGTTTGGGCTTATCCAGCAGTTCATGTCGGGATTTAAAGATTCTCACACAAAACACGATTAACACTACCATGTGACGAGTGGATCTCATGTCATACTTTCAGTCAGTGGTGGAACTGTCTCATAACCTATTAGTGAGAAAATACAAGGAATTATAAAAATAAAGTATAATGCAGGTATAAAAATAAGTATAGAATAAGTATAACTTTTAAATTTTAGTCATGTAATTCATTTACATTTTAGAGAAAAGTTGTTACGTTTTGTTTCAGTATTACTTTACAATTAGGACTCCTTTAACAATAAAGCAAAGCACATGTCTTTACATTTATTATGGTGGCTTGAAAAAGCCAACATACTGTTATACTACATAAACATTATTCTTCTTCCGTGTTCTTCTTTGACTATTTTAAGAACGCATCTCCTACTAGACCGTTCATACCGCAACCACCAAACTATCACCAAACTATACTGAATTAAGCTGCTATATCCTTTCCAACTGATCTGACTTCAGTTTTCCAAAAACTGTCCCGGAAAATTCAGAAAAGTCCCATTGACTTAACACTGGACCAAACTTTGTGACCTCATAACTTTGCACCCGAATGTCATACAGACTTAAGGTTGAGCTCATTTAACTCCGACTACCAATCTGTCAAATCACTGATGACCTTGCTAGCCATGCCCTAGCAACCACTTACAGCATGCTAGCAACTGCCCCATAGACTTCCATTGTAAAAAAAATAAATAAATAAAAAAAAAAGCAACACAATAGCAATGACCTAGAACACTTTAGCAACCGGATAGCAATGCCTTAGCAACTGCCTAACAACCACTTTTAACACCCTAGCTACACCTTAGCAACCACCCAGCAACACTTTAGCAACCATCTAGAAACACCTTAGCAACACCTTAGCACCCGCCTAGCAACACCCTAGCAACTGCTTAGCAACCACTTTTAACAGTCTAGCTACACCTTAGCAATGATCTAGCAACACCTTAGCAACCAACTAGAAACACTCTAGCAACCGCCTAGCAACACTTTAGCAACTGCCTTGAAATGCCTAAGCAACCATCTAGCAACCACTCAGAACACGCTAGCAACGATTAAGCAACACCTTAGCAACGATTTTGAACACTTTAGCAACCACCTAGCAACACTGTAGCAACCACCTAGCAACACCTTAGCAACCACTTACCAACACCTTAGCAACCACTCAGAACCCCCTATCGACCACCTAGCAAGAAACATGCCAAGCCATGCATGAAATATGCTAACATTATGTAGTTATATGTACTATTGTTTCAAACTTCTTAAAAACTACTTCAACTGTTTAAACTTTAAAACTACTTCAAACTTTCAGACGAGGCTCTCAAGCCACTATATAGTTTGTCCATGAACTTTACTTTTCTAGTTAAACTTGGTTATTGTCAGTGTGCTTTCATATCTGGCTTGTTGTTTCCAAACACTATTCATTTTGTCCATTTGTTCGATTATTCACATATGAACATATCAATCAGGCCCGTAGCCAGGGGGGGATTTGGGTTGTTCGAAAGATTCACCCCTCACTGATAAAGGTCCAGAATTTGTCCCATGAATGATCTCATTTGTCCTATTTTGACTGCTATGTAGATCATAAATTTATTACCATGTCATAAATAGTGAAAATAACCCATCGAAAAAGGTTTTAAGTCCAAGTGGAATCCTCTGTTGGCTGTCGCCTCTGTGTGACTTCAGCTAATCGGTTTGGCCAGTGCAGACAATTATTTACTGCTACTGTATTGTTTTTAAATAGAGGAAAAATTTTAAAAGTAACTTCTAAATCTTGGAACAAAAAATGACCAATGAAAAGGTGTGAAGCACCAAAAGTGACCAATATTAAAATGAATTTGAATACTATTTTGACTATTGTTGTTATCCATGAATTTTCAAATGTACTTTTTTTTGGTTATGATGACCATCCAACAATCTATTGCATTGAAAGTGCCCTAAAATGTCATGAACATGGAGTATTTAAATATCCTAACAAAAAAGTAGCCTAAAGCAGGTCTATAACCACAAAAAGGTCCACTTTTTGAGAAAAAAAAAGAACCACCCCTTTAACCAGGCTGGCTACGGGCCTGTCAATCATACCCAAATCTGCCCCAAAACAATCAGGCTGACAATTAAAACAGAAAAAATTCAAAATTATAAGTCTCTGTTTTGGAACAAAGCAAACAATCTTCTAGTAAAGTGTGCTTATTTGCTAATAATAAAAAAAATCATTTTGATCTGACAAACTGTTATATAAACAGTTATATTAACAAGTATAGAAACAACTATCACAAATAAATAAATTCACCTTTTTTTCTGTCTAAAAAAGGTAAAAATAAATAAATAAAATAAAAAAAGTATCTTATAAGATCACTACCCATAATCCTTTAATCCACACACAGGCCAATGCTGAGTTCACATATGCTGACTTCTGTGTTTGTAGACAAAAAAAAAAAACAGTGAGCTAAATAGTCTGTCTGAATTCATTTAAACATGATTCAGATACACTCACCAGGCACTTTATTAGTTACACCTGTTCAACTGCTCGTTAACGCAAATTTCTAATTAGTCAATCACATGGCAGCAACTCAGTGCATTTAGGCATGTAGACATGGTCAAGATGATCTGCTGCAGTTTAAACAGAGCATCAGAATGGAGAGGAAATGTGATTTAAGTGACTTTGAATGTTGCATGGTTATTGGTGCCAGACGGGCTGATCTGAGTATTTCAGAAACTGCTGATCTAATGGGATTTTCATGCACAACCATCTCTAGGGTTTACAGAGAATGGTCCAAAAAAGAGAAAACATCCAGTGAGTGGCAGTTCTGTGGTAGGAGAATGGCCAGACTGGTTCGAGCTGATAAATAGGCAACAGTAACTCAATTAACCACTCATTACAACCGAGGTATGCAGAAGAGCATTTCTGAATGCAGTACATGTCCAACCTTGAGGCAGATGGGCTACAGCAGCAGAAGACCACACCGGATGCCACTCGTGTCAGCTAAGAACAAGAAACTGAGGCTACAATTCGCACAGGCTCACCAAAATTGGACAGGAGAAGATTGGAAAAACATTGCCTGGTCTGACGAGTCTTGCTTTCTGTTGCGACATTCAGATGGCAGGGTCAGAATTTTTCGTCAACAACATCCTGCCTTGTTTCACCGGTTCAGGATAGTGGTGATGGTGTAATGGTATGGGGGATATTCTCTTGGCACACTTTGGGCCCAGTACCAATTGCGCATCGTGTCAACACCACAGCCTACCTGAGTATTGTTGCTGACCATGTCCATCCCTTTATGGCCACAGTGTACTCCTCTTCTGATGGCTACTTTCAGCAGGATAATGGGCCATGTCATAAAGCACGAATCATCACAGACTGGTTTCTTGAACATGACAATGAGTTCACTGTTCTCGAATGGCCTCCACAGTCATCAGATCCCAATCCAGTTGATCACCTTTGGGATGTGGTGGAATCTGCAGCAAGTGCATGATGCTATCAAGCCAAAATGGACCAAAATCTCTGGGGAATATTTTCAGTATCTTATTAAATCTATGCCATGAAGGATTAAGGAAGTTCTGTAGGCAAAAGGTGGTCTAACTCGATAGTAGTAAGGTGTACCTAATAAAGTGGCTGGTTAGAGCACATATTAATATTGCATAAATGAATTCTGAATTCATTTATACAACGTCTTTTGAAAAGTACCCAGATGACTACTACCTCCAGTCAACTGGACACTTTACTATCCCATAAAAGGATTCACATTAATACAACATACATTTACAACATACTGTTTGTATTTTAAGACAGTTGAATAAGGTTAATGCAAACCTATTACCCAACTTATACTATATGCAATTTTGTAAGCAGCACAACTGAAGCTTCAATATTCCAGACATTGAAACCACAAATTTGCTTTTTTTTTAAATCTTATCTGGTGTTTTGTTTATGTCCCACATCTCTAGCATCCCCTTATTGCCATAAAAAAGCCATGAATGCTGGACATGACAGCTGAACATGTGAGTGTGTGTGGGAGCAGGACGAGGCCCCGGGGCTTTTGGGGGTAGAGCAGGGCGAGTAGGAGAGCCGCTGAGGCGTGATCAAACAGGGCCACTGAGTTAATTCTTCACCATGACTGCTGTGGAGACAGAGCCTGTGTGTGCTGAAGCAGATCGTACGCTGAAAACACACACACGCAGAAAAAATCAAGTGCAAGCGCCAGACACAAACTATAGTGTTAGTGTCAAAGACTCTGTCACGCTTTCTCTGAACCACATCCAAAGCGTTGGCTGTGCAGTCTGTCAATCAATATGTATATTTTCGGAGGCCCTGAAATGGATTATACAACCGCATTTGGTACAGCGGCATGGTGTGTACGTAGTCCCATCACGCATAACAAAAAGTCTTTAGAATCTATTAGAATTAATGTCAAAAACTGAACTTAAGATATATGCTCAAGCACAACACTCTGATAAGGGACCAATCAGCACAATGTCAGTAAGCCAAGCACTTCAAACTAACCAGCCATTTTACATTTCATACTAACACTGGTTGAGATCCAAAACTGAAAAGTCATCATTTACTCACCCTTCACTTGTCACAAATCTGATTGATTTTCATTTATTCATTCATTTTCCTTCGGCTTAATCCCTTTATTCATCAGGGGTTGCCACAGTGGAATGAACCACCAGCTTATACAGCATATGTTTTACGCAGCGGATGCCCTTCCAGCTGCAACCCAGTATTGGGAAACACCCATACACACATTCACACACATTCGAATATCTTTGTACTGTGGGGGAAACCAGAGCACTTGGAGGAAACTCAGGCCAACATGGGGAGAACATGCAAACTCCACACAAAAATGCCAACTGACCCAGCCGGGACTGAAACCAGCGACCTTCTTGCTGTTTGGTGACAGTGCTAACCACTGAGCCACTGTGTTGCCCTCTGATTGATTTTAATATTGAGAAACCTGTAACCATTGACTTCCATAGTATTGGTTTTCGCTACTATGGTTACAGGTTCCTAACATTCTTCAAAATATGTTCCTTTGTCTTTAACAGAAAAGGAAAATAGTTAAGGTGTAAAATCAGGTTGAGTAAACAGCAAGAAAATTTTTGGGTGAACTATCCCTTCAAGGCTTCATTAATGTGTAGTTTGCAATTGATATACAAAAGAATAGAAATGCTAACGATTAGCATTCTCCAGGTACACAGGTGATCAGAGGCAAGGAATAGGGGGGGGGGGGGGGGGGGGGGGGGGGCTAATCAGTCTTATCGAGTGTCAACAATATGTTACACAATGGGCTCTATTTTAATGATCTATGCAGAAAGTCTGAAGCGCATGGGCGTATCTGAATTCACTTTTGCTACTTTAAGGACGGAAAAATATTCTCTGCGCCTCGGCGCAAGGTCTAACAGGGTTGTGCTCATCTCCCATTCCCTTTAAGAGCTTCGTCATGCCATAGTGCATTTGCTATTTACATGACAGACTTTGTGAGTGGAAAGAATGAACACTAGCGAGAAAACAGTTAAACAGAGCCTCTGCAGCATGAGGAAAATTAATGAGCTTCCTCCATTCGGCCTCTTTATTTTACTTCACTCCACTGAAGACATCCATCAGCCTACATATTTAATTTCATTTGTTAAGCACAAAGATTTGTTTTAAAACTATTTCTAAATTCAGTTCTAATTTCCAGCAAACGAATAAATGAACAATAATAATGAAGTGTGTTCAAAAAAACGGAGATGTATATCCAAATGCACGTCCTATTCTTATGCCCCATATAGTGACGCATACGTCTCCAAAACCCGACAGGTGGACAAATCTAAACTTGCTTTTATTAAAACAAACATAAATATCCATATAATAAATAATTCTGCTAATAATAATAATAACAACAACAACAACATTATACAAACGCAAATTGTCATGAATAAACTGAAAAAGCTCCCTGACATGAAGAATGTAATAGATGTGTAGAAAATATGTTTTGTAACATTTTAATCCTTTAATTTTTTTCATATGTAAAGATATTTGTATATTGCTGTACATCCTGTGTGTATTAAGCATTGAAGTAAACATTTGGACCCACATCTATTATATATAACTGACCTGCTTTTAGATGGTAAACGGCGCAGTCTATTTCATTTCTTCAAAATAGCAACGCGCCAACAATGCACCTTAACATACCTATATTTCAGACCGGCACACCCACAAAAGTGGCGCAAATGGATTGCCATATAAATAACGTGGTGCAAAACGCGAAAATTAGGGTTGCGCTGTTCTGAAAATAGCAACAAATCGCACCAAACACGTCTTGCGCTTTATTGCGCCGGGTGTATGGTAGGGCCCAATATGTTACAACATACAAATTATTCTTATGTATTCAATACATTTCAGCACATTTTTTATTCATTGCATTATTATTTTTAATAAATCATTGCACTGAAATAGCAATATTTCACAATATCTTGCTCAAATTATCACTCAGTGACAATCATTTAGCAAAACCATTCTTATACAACCTTCTGCATTGATATGAAACTTTATATTTATTGTTAATATGCTTAAATAGTCACATTGCATGAACAACTTCAATGTAAACAACCCCTCCAATCTGATGTCATGGGGTCTTAAAAGGCAGCTGTTACAGTCAACCCAGTTTCCACGGGCTGAAGAGGAGCAAACCTCTAGAAAGGTGGTCTAACCTTTTGGCAATCAGCAAGGGACTCACAATGACGATGTTACAGAAGATTCCCATCTAGCCGGTTAGCCAATCAAGCAGGCTACTGGAGGCAAGCTTGGTGTGGGTGAGACGGGTGCAAGAAGACGCTAATTGGTAGCCAGGGTCAAAAAGGTTGAGACCCAGAGAGAGAAAGAGAGACAACACTGGGGCTGACAGGTCTCTTTAAAAGCTAATCTAGTGGGATTGCTGGGTGGGCGTTCGGGATGAGTGTGCGTGCGGGTCCGCAAGAAGCCCTGAAATGGGCTCGGACCCTGAGGGAGGGAATAAAATAAATAAATAAAAAGTGTGAGGAGAAGCGAGGGACAGTCACCTAAGCCTGTGCTCTTCAAACGCTGCCCGTCTCCCTCCTCCATTAGGCTGCAACCGAGGCCCCTGTGGTAAAAGTACTCCCACACCACAATACTTTTATCTTCTGAAACATTATCCCTGCATGTTAATCATTTAATATTGCATTCTTCATGCAGCCATAAACTGCAGACGCTGTTCCTTTAGGAAGTTGTGAAGGAGCTCGGTTTTCCTGTCCAGAGCATTTAGTACAAGAGCCGAGGTGAGCAGGTCATATACATTACACAGTTCACAGAAAAGAAAAACAGTCCACAACACACCTCTCTATTTAGGACAGAACAGTGTTAAAGTGTCCCTGTTATGCTGGTTTAAAGGCTGTTTAGGCTTTGTCTCCAGGGCATCATCATCATCAAGGGCAAAACCTTATTTCTAAAATGATTTTCTCATATTTATTACCCATTTATCATCATCATCTCCTTTCTTAAAGTACTTAAAAATATATATATAAATTAAACATTTGCTCTTTTTAACAGAGTCATTTCCACAAGTTTACACTGCGCTGATTGGTCAGATGGCCCTGTCTGTTGTGATTGCAGCATGTTCGAAAATGAAGCGTCCATTACTATATCTAAATTCTTAGTAATGGTATAGACTGTAAAATAATGATGGCATTGATTTTATCATATCAGTTTGACCAGAACATGATGAACCCAAATTCCATGTTCATTCATTCATTCATTCATTCATTCATTTTTCTTCGGCTTAGTCCCTCCATGTTTCCACTTATATTTGGGTAAAACGTGGACAAACTGAACTGTCGAGTTAAAAAAAAAAATAGTAGCAAAAAAAATAAAGGTTTGTTCATATTTTACCCAAATTTTGGTTAAAAACACAATAAACATTTTGCATAACTGCTGCTTCCTAACATGACAACACGAACCAGTGCTTAGGAGTATCCACAGATTACGTAGGGCAAACTGGAACATCTTATAACTTGTTTCTGCTGTTTTATTATATATTATTATATATTATTTATTGTATTATTATATATTCATTCATTCATTTTCTTTTCGGCTTAGTCCCTTTATTAATCTGGGCTCGCCACAGCGGAATGAACCACCTATATTATTATATATTAATTCATTTTTCTGTTAGAACATAATAATAACATTATTTATTACACGGCTCTCTGGAATAACATTCCAAGGCATGTTATTCCAAGATAACCGCTAAAACTAATAACACAGTCATCTTGACCATCAGTGATTACGTTCACATCCATATTTATATGCTTGGCGTCATCTTGTGACTGAATAATGGATAGGATAGTGTATGTTGCCTTCAGCCGTTTTTGTTTGTCAGCTTTGTGTTTAATTACATATTTATATGTCTAATTTTTCTAAGCAGCCATGTAATATCCCATGTAAAGTGGGATAATGTACATTCATGTGGTTGTTTCACAGAATAAAACATTTTAGGTGCATAAGCCTGCCTTCATCATTTATCACTCTTATATAAATTGCTCAATTCTGACATTTGTTTTTTCTTAAAAGCATTGCATTGCACTGCTGGGACAATTTGTTTGCGTAAACATCGTTACATCAGTTGTTGCTAAAATGGTACAGTAGTTTGTGTTGAGTTTCTTATCACAAGTTCTCAGACTTGTACACACACACACACACACACACACACACACACACAGACAAAAATTAACGGACAATGATAGCAATATTTGCACAACTGCTGTTTTTACACTGCTTTGTATAACATTTCTACCTCAGTGACAAATGTTTACATGTACAGTATTTATATCTGCTCCAATATTTGCACAACATCTGTAGTGTACTGGTCGGCATTACTGCTTCTTGTCCAGTCTTGTCTTATTTGCACTAAATGTTGCACAAACCGCACTGTGCTCTTATTCTTATTTTATTTATTTTAGTTGAGCTTATCTTTATTTCATTCTTCTACATTTTATAGTAGTGTGTAGTCCTGTGTTATATTGTCAATTTATGTTGTACCTTGGTCCTGGAGGAACATTGTTTTATTTTACTGTGTACTGCACTGTATATTGTTGAAATGACAATAAAGCCAACTTGACTTGATTGGATTAAAACAATGCTCCCAAACCTCAGAGTCAAACTAAGAGTTTTTGTTAAACTGTTGTTTAAAAAAAAAAACACACACACACACACACACACACACACACACACACACACACACACACACACACACACACACACAGATAATTCTTCTAAAATCCAATATTTATATTTAAAATGTAATGCAGCAGTTTGCAATGCATTACAATATTTGACAAAATAAACATATCATTGACAGTACCAAATGAATGGATTTTTTCAGATTTTACAAACAGGAAAACTTCGTATCAAAAAAATCAACACCTAATTTATATTGCACACATGCACATACTGTACATTTGTTTTCTACATTGTTTCTGATGTTAATTAGTGAATTCTCAGTAATATTTGTACAAGGTTATTCCTAAAACAAAGTCCATTTAAGTAATAGTATTTTATTCTTAATTTAGACAAAAGTTTAGTGATTTTGGTAGATTATGAAGTGTCAGTAAAAATGTTTGTATGCATATTTCACAAACCAATATTTGTGTACATGAGCAGTTCCATGGAAATGTCAACCTTGTCATGAAAATAATACTGTTTTCACTGAAATAGCGAAACCCTTTCTATTTATTTTTTATTTTTTTGTGTGTAAGCAAGTATTTTAGAGTACTTTAAAAATACTCAAAATTGACTCTGTCAATGTTTTCAAACAATTATATTTGATTAACCAAAGTGCCAGTTTTACATCTGCCATATCCATAACGTAGAGGTGTCACATCCATAACGAAGCTTTTTCCTCATGAATACAAAAATGTCAAATAAAATAAAACTAATAATTTTTAGTAGGCCAACTGTTATTTTGACAAGCATTATTTCTTTTGGGTCATGCAGTTTAATTCACAGAATTTCTACAAAGTATGTTGTATACTGTAAACTTGCTTAATTTTTTGGTCACATCCATAATGCATGTTTATTTTGCTCATTTAAAATATAAAAAATGTGTACAGATTGATATTTTTCTAATCCTGTACCTATGTGGTTAGTAGATTTAGAAATAAGCAGATGTTTCAATATTATGTTAACATATACTGTGTTTGTGTTATTAATGTTTTGAGTTTTTACTGCTAATGTCACATCCATAACGCTGGAATTGCTCATATGCGTACCTAGTGAAACATTCATACCATCACCTAACTGCCTTTACTTCTGATTCCTGTACTTGTCCCACAAACAGAGACACATTAATGATAGTAATAATCAAAACAAGAGTGAATGATGGTGGAGATGAGCAATGCAGACTGTGAGCATCAACAATGGAACACCATTACAATTCACGCCATTAAGGCAAAAATACACAGAATTGAAGAGCGCCGAGTAATTAGGTTTGCTTGACCACGGACACCTCATCATTTACGCTTTCTTAGCATTTGAGCCTTTTTCCCGCCATTTTCGAAGAAGCTACACAGAGGGTTGTAAGCTGGAACAATAGGTGAGGTGTAACGCATGCCCGTCTCCCGTGGCGTGGCACGAGTGCATGTATGTGTGTGAGCGACATTAGCACCATAAAGATGCAAAGCACTTAACCTCTGAATGGCCTGCGTGCACCTCTAACGTGGCGGAGAAAAGCACCATCACTTACACACACAAATGACATCGGCGCGCTTTAAAAAAAACGATGTCAAAACCAGAGCGCAAGCTAGCTCACCCTCCACACACACACTTACACACATAGTACACTCTCTCTCTCTTTCTGAGGCAATCTTCATATTTAGTCAAGCCAGTGAATATTTTGAGATTTCGGCCATGTCTGGGAGAGAAGCAAGAAGCATCAATTATTTAGAGGAGGTAACCCGATGCTTCCTCTGTTGAGGCAAATCTGCAGGCCGGTCCCCTGAGACAATAAAAAATGAATTAGGGAGAATTTATTAGTGTGCGTCTGAGTAAAACACTGGGCCTCAATGCTACAGTCTACTGCCTGCCTGCATCTGCTGATATCAGTCAACACAAGCCACGTAGCTTGAGCATGAAAAAGCACGCACAGGATCAGAGTCTTTGGGGGTGCCTTAAAAAAGGCTCATCAATAAAACAGGCCTTTTTATATGTGCATTCTTTGCAGGCTGTTTCATGGCATGTTTGTTCACACTCCGGCTGGGATTTGTAGGGAGCACAGCTGTGCATTCATCCTAAAAACAATATTCCTCCTCAAAAGAGTTTATGCAGCATGGAGGAGAGAATGGGGGAATATGAAAAAAAAAAAATGAAAGCAGGCTGGTAGTCTTGCCCAGCTGTAAGATGACCCAAACGGCTGAGGGAAATAGAGAGAGAGGCTCCTTTGAAAGCCGCAGATAGACAAACTATAGAGAAAGGCAGATTTAAAAATAAACCAAAGCCTTTTAGCTCTGAATCATCTGAAATCTGATGAGGAAACTACAGTAGATGATATAAACTTCACTTTGTGGCAGTTTAGCGAAAATATAGGTGAGATTTGGGCCCAATCCTAATTCTATTTTTTTACCCCTACTCCTTCCCCTTGGCCCTTGAAACAGAGTGTGAAGGGGAAGGGGAAGGGGAAGGGCTTCAAATTTGACCCCTAAGGAATGGTACAGCACTACAACACCTGCACATGTTATCATGTGTCATCGCTATCCTTTCCTTCATATGAGATTGATGACGGCGACTGTAGTTATTCCAGTTTCGTTATTTTGTTGGGATTTTTCTTCAGGAAATCACTGCAAGCAACGATATTATGTTATCGTAATAATATTATGTGGCGATAAGCTCATAACTGTACTGTGTATTTACACCATGGCCATATTCATCCATTTAAACACAAGAAAACGACATTAACATTACACCAGACACTGTAAAAACTACTACACTTTTCAGGTCATAGCATGACGGTAAAACACAAACGCGGTTATAAATGTATTTAAACATGCTTAGAATTTGTAAGGAGATGCACAAATACTAATTTGTGCATCTCCTTACTTCCATGTGCAGCCATTTTGCCATTGTAGCTGGTGTATTCTGGGAATTTTTTGTACCCCTTGGTTTCGAGTGTGGTCCAGAAAAAAATCTCAGTTTTAAGGGCTATCTAACCCTTCCCCTTAGCCCTATGCCTTCAGGCTAAAGAGAATGGTACACCCCTACCCCTTCATGTGAACACGCAAAACGAGTGGTAGACGTAGAAGACACCAGACGTAGAAGAAGCATCAATCGCGAGTGATTTACATGTTAAGTCAATGAAATGACACGAACAGATATTCTGCTGTGCAATATGCGTGAATAAGGTGGCGATTCGTGCAAATGAAGTGGCACGAGTTGAGCGTTTTGTGCGACTGATGCGATTCACCCATGTTTCGTGCAAATCACTCAAGTTGGAAATTCTGAACTTCAGCGGACATTCACACCGCGTTAACCAATCAGGAGCTTTCTCTTGTAGGGGCGTGCTTATGACGTAAGGCCTGTTGTTGGTGTCCCAGGGGGAAATCCTCCTGCTGACACCGGACAACAGTTGATCAAACTGGGCTCGGCTCAGTCGGAAGCACCACTGAAAGCTTCCATCATCCAGGTTAAGTTTCTGGAGGAGTTTATGAACTCACAGAGCTGGGTGCACCTCAGAATGGATCTAGTGGAACAACGTATCGATGCTTGTTTTTTTAGTGCATAAACACAGTTATTTCTCAATAAAATCCATGTTAGCCATTTAACAACGAAGCTACAGTCACCAGGCGGACAGAAGCCCTGCCCATGACGCAAATCTGCGTGTATTGCTCAGAGAATTTGACACATGAATGCAGCAAGTAAACCCAAAAATGTTCTCGTGTCTATTTACGTGTTAATAGCATGATTTATCCGTGCGTTCCGCATCTGGTGTGAACTGGAATTGGGCCTTAGAGTTTGTCAAGGTATGGAAAAGTAGTTTTGGCTTAACAGTGTTTTTTCTACTGTCCAAAAGGGTAAAACTGAATGCATACATGGTAAACCTTACTATAATTAGTGGAAATGTTTACTTCCTTGAAGAAAAAGTATCATATGGCAAGTAACACATTGAATAAAACATGAAATTTATTATAAAAGACTAAACAACTAAATTTCTTTTTAAAACATACAACAATAATCTAAACAGTGTTTCACATTTGCAGGAGTTTTGGCTAACAAGCTGATAATTGATGCTCATTGTATTTTATACTTGGCTAAGGTGCAGACACAACAATATACATAAACAACTGATTATACCAAAACCTGCTTGTTTTAATAATAATTAACATGAATGCAGTAAACACACAGGTGAGTTGTTGCACAGCTAAATAAAATGAGATGCTGTATATGAGGAGACAATGCAGCTATTATGGTATCTCTCAACTGGCTCATAATCATAACCAAAGATGGCATTTAGTTGAGCACAATTGCCATTTTAGTATACATGCTGACAATAAAAGTATCTCAGAAACCCATTTTCAAAAGTTTACATTTTCAGGCTTGCAAAATACCAGTGCTGTTTAAATAAAACTGCATAAGCTGTCTGAAAACAGTGTAGTTTGCAACAAAGGCTCATTCTGAAAACATAGCCCTATATACATTTCTGGAGATCGCGAATTTTGTAGCCAGAAGTACGTAAATATGGCTGCATTTTGTTTTAAAACGAACACTACTT
Organism: Danio aesculapii; assembly: GCF_903798145.1. NCBI lineage: Eukaryota > Metazoa > Chordata > Actinopteri > Cypriniformes > Danionidae > Danio > Danio aesculapii. The sequence goes on along the minus strand of NC_079451.1, from coordinate 22,480,506 downwards.
TGCGGTTTGACGCCGTTTCTTTTTGCACTTACCAGCTGACTGCTTACCTCCATATGGACGGCTTTCCCACTGTTACCAGTTTGTCCAGTTAGCTCGGCATGTATGGCGCTGGACTTAAGATGCAGAGAGGAGTTGACCACATCAATGGGGTTCAAGTCCGGTTCCAGAAAGCGGGTAAGGCAAAAACAAAATCCAAAAAATAAAAAAAACAAGTAAATAACAGGGTGAGAATGTGGTAAAATCTAAAAAACGTAGTAAAATCAGGAGAGGGTTTTTCTTTTTTTGGATTGCTTTTGTACTGTAGGTTGGGTTTAGGAAAGTGTGTGGGCCGGTCAATTGGTGCTTTTCGAAAACATTATTGGTTGGGTTTAGGGAAGGAGGAGGGTGGGTCAGTCGATTGGTCAGTCATTCAGTCAGTCAGTAACCTCTTGTGGATTTACACGAGAAGAGCAGGCCGAATGGCACACGCAAAAGAAATTTGAGATCTCAAAAAGCATATACAGTGGCCTCTGGGGGATTCGCAAAAACAAAAACTGCAAAAAAATTATAACTCCTGGGACGTATTTAGCACCAAAAATGTATATAGTGGTACATTTTCAGAATGAGCCCGAGTTGGTAGTTTCTATACACTTTGTAATTAGTAAAATTGTAAAAATTCTTCTACTTATTGCTAGAAATAAAAATGCTACAAACAAATTAGCAAACAAGCAAAGCAGTGCACAGATTGAGGCTACAAGTCTAAAATATTTCCAATCCCACTTCAATCTACGCTTGACGAATGCTAAAGAGTGCAGTGTTCAGAGCCCACAAGTCGCGAAAACACTTTTCACTCATCTAACAAGTAAAACTCATCCCATTCCAGAGATAAATGAATCAATATATAAATAAATAAAGGGGATATTAAAAATGGCTGCTTGCTGACCCTCCGCCTGGCAATTGTATTCCAACTGCTGTAATCTAGAATGGGAAACTGGAGACATGTCTGGGATTGCAGCAGATATGCATATTTAACAGGGCCAGGCTTGATAAATAACCCACTTAGAAAACTCCTGACAGCCCGACTGAGACATTAGCAATGACCAGAGGAGACACGGCGCACTGGGACAGCGCTCTCGCATGTATTTGTGCATGCGCGCGCTTTCGGCAAGGGGAGGGGGGGTTCCCCTTTTAGCTCTGTGACGAGGAGGGCAAAGCATTCGATGCACGTACCAATTACTCTTCCATCTCACCCTCGCTAAAGGCAAGGCAATGCAATCTTCACATTATAATCAAAACCATATGACAAAGCCGGGGCCATTAGAGAACAATTTCAAGTGTTTCGCAGCAAGACAGTGATTTTAGAATTGCACTTACATATGCTGAGTGCTTACCTCTGCGTGAATGCACCTGCTAGACGGCTCCAGCTTCCCTTCCCTACCAAGCGAACAAGTGAGCGAGGACCAAAAAAAAAAAAAAGAGAGAGGGAAAGAGAAGGCTGCGACAAAGAAAACAACTTAACAGCCGGGGATAGAGGTGTAATTTGAGTTTATCTGTGTGGACAGATAATGACAGTTTGAACTCCATTTAGAGGTAGCGACGCTCCAAACCTGTACTTTAGTCTGCTTCAAACACAGTTCCCTTCACACCTCTTCTCCTGACGGCGGGAAAAGGAACCGAACATGAAAGTCTAATGTTTACAGATTACATCTGACCACTGGTGCGTGTAGTGATTCTGACCAGCTCCTTGCTAAAAAAGCAGGAATTTTGCGACAGATTGTTGGTAAGTGGCTGTATTTTGCCCAAGTATGTTCCAACAGCAATTTGAATGCTTTCATTTCAACCAAAACCTAAAATAAAGATTACGATGTAAACTACTAGGTTAAACAAAGTCTCATCTTTCACAACAAAACCAACAACAAAAAAAAAAAACTTTACTTTCAATAATATCTGCACCATACATCATGATTTGTGTAGGTGTTTTTTCTTTCTTTAATATAATAATGTTAGTATTTTGACTGAGTACAAGAAATGTGCTGTGAAACTTCAGTTTTAGGTCTCTAAACAGTGTTTCCCAACCCTGTTCCTGGAGGCACACCAACAGTACATATTTTGGATGTCTCCCTTTTCTGACCCATTAACTTCAGGTCTTGGAGTCTCTTCTGATGTTATGATAAGTTGATTCAAGTGTGTTTGATTAGGGAGAGGTTGAAAATGTGTACTGTTGGTGTGCCTTGAGGAACAGGGTTGGAAACACTGAAACACTGCTCTAAACCATCACTACACATCTTTGGGAAACCATTATCACAAATAGTTTAGCACACAGATGACAACATGGTAAAAATAATACAATTCGCACAAAACACATTTATTTCTTATGCTTTTATGCTTCATTATGCATGTCAGGTCAGTAGTTGGCAACTATCTGTTTGCATACAGTCTCGGAGCTTGTTTTGTGAAAGATTTACTGGTGTCAATAGTTAACCGTTTATACCAGAATGATGAATGATAATGTTACCATTTAAAAAAAAAAAACAGGAGCTTTACAACTTTTTTATAAAGGTCTGTGAAATTAAACCCCAAAATATTGAGTAAATTAAAAAGGTAAAAATATTAAATGATTTCTGTTTTTAAAGCTGCCATAGAATGAAAATCTGCACATACCCAAAGCTAAACAATAACAGTTCAGTACAAGGAAATTACATATCATGAGTTCAAACAAATTGCCATGTCGAAACAGATAAGTTTACTTAATGGGGGTCACAAACCAGAAGCGGCGCTCGGCGACACACCGTGCCACGCAGCGCCACGCATTTTAGAATTCTAAACATAAGTTTCTTTCAGGGTGCACACACCGGCGCCGCAAGTCGGCGGCGCCCAGCCACAACTAAGTACACTGTTCATATTTCTGCCGCACCACAGAGCGACACCTGAATACTTTCATTTTAAATAACATGCGAATGTGCGCGTCTGGTGTGTGACACTTTCAACTGTCATGTGCGCGCCTTGTCGTGGCGCTAAGCGGCGCATCCGGTGTGTGACACCCTTTAGTACAACCCTGAAGAGGCATGGGGTCTCTTTAACTGTATATTTTGTTAGTTTAATGTGTATATTGTCAAATTTGCAGTGTTTGTTTGTAATGAGGCAACAGACATGCCAATGGCTGAATTAGTGTTTAATGCAAGTTTATGCGTTTTTTTAGAGTGAAAAGACAGCAATAATCTCCTTAAACTCCTCTGTTTATGTAGAGGTTGAAATTAATTCCTGCCTGTGATTTCAGATACATTACCTAAATTTTAGGAACAACAAATAATAACTTGACTTCTAGTTGATCATTTGGTATCAGAAGTGGCTTATATGAATGGCAAAGGCCACTAGATTATGCTTATTTTACCAAAATAAAATATGATCATGCCTTGATTTTTAATTATTTAATTAGGACAGTAAAGGTCTGACTTTGCTTAGACAAAAAGTCTTGTCACTTAACAGAAATAATGTACAGTATAGAAGATTAAGCCATGGTGCAGTGGGGAAAAAATTTGTGTATGACTTCCATGAGCTTGGCTGACTGCATCCATACATCTCTGCAATGACTCAAATATCTTATTAATAAAGTCATCTGGAATGGCAAAGAAAGCGTTCTTGCAGGACTCCCAGAGTTAATCAAGATTCTTTGGCTTCATCTTCAATGCCTCCTCCATCTTACCCCAGACATGCTCAATAATGTTCAGTTCTGGTGACTGGGCTGGCCAATCCTGGAGTACCTTGACCTTTGCTTTCAGGAACTTTAATGTGGAGGCTGAAAGATGAGAAGGAGTGCTATCCTGCTGAAGAATTTGCCCTCTCCTGTGGTTTGTAAAGGAATGGGCAGCACAAATGTTTTGATACCGCAGGCTGTCGATATTGTCATCCACTCTGCAGATCTCTTGCACGACCTCATACTGAATGTAACCCCGAACCATGATTTTTGCACCAAACTTGACTGATTTCTCTTAGAATCTTGGGCCAATGCGTGTTCCAATAGGTCTTCTGCGGTATTTGTGATGATTGGGTGCAGTTCAACAGAAGGGAAAAAAAACAACCTTCTGCCACATTTCCAATTGATCAACTGAAAGTCAAGTTATGATTTGTTGCTCTTACAACTGAAATTGGTGACAAGGGCTTTGCCAGGTAGTGTACATTAAACACACAAAATACAGTACAACTTTAAAAACATCTCTTTCTGTCCCTTTTGTCAATTATAGTCTAGCCAACAATTTATTCACAACACATAACTCAGGAGAAGCAATGGAGGCGCACACTTACTTGCCCACAGATAGCTCACTCACAGCTAACATGAAGCAGTTCAATTAAAATAATCAGTAAAATTATTCTAAGGCATCTGTTTAGTTTGTTCAAATATTTTTGACAAATGAAGAACAATTATTTTACACAAGTATTTCAGAGCACATTATGGGTTGTGAGCATCAGAGTTATGACCCAAGAATAGCATGAAAGCAGAGCTCATTATATTCACAACCCTTTCAAGCAAGGTAAAAACTGGCTTTTCATTCTAGGTTCCAAATGGGCTTATTTTTTGGGCTACATTTTTGCACTTACCTAAGCCATATACCATCTAGGTAGATATCAGAAAACACCATGTGGCATAACAATACTGTAACAAATTATTTGTCCAGCACGGTTCTATTTACAAAGCAGGGCTTCACCAAAGTTCACAGGTGAATAATAATAATATTCATTCTAACAATAGAATGCAATTCTCCTTCCTGTAAATAACTAAGATATTTGTGAACATATCTGTGTTAAGGACTCAAATACAGGAATGACAGTCACATGCTGGTGTTGCGTAAATGTGGCCTTACAGTAGAATTTGTCATTGTTGGCATATCTGCTGATGCATTGGTACTGTACAATAGTGACATCACCACACAGGCCTCAAGATGGGTTTAGTAGAATTGATTTATATCTAACTGTGCAATGTGAACTGAACTTCTACACTTGTATATGGTGAATGACAGAGCTTTATTTGTTTCCCTTCTTTTTTTTATTCCTCATCTTTCCCCATCTGTGGCAGTTTCGGCACTCCGAGTCATTTTTCCACTTGAATGAGCTGGCTCATGACATTGTTTTATAAAACATGTCAGATCACTCCTCTAGTGGCCTTTTCTCATCTCTGAGAGGGGCCTTCCTCTGTTAGTGATTTCAACAAGAAATTCTGACCCCTGCCCATAACACTTACCATTAAAATAAGAGCAAAGGAAACCCTGTAATATCTGTGCGCCTCTAGTGCAGCTCTCCACAAAGAAAGTGAGAGAGAGAGAGGTGAGTTGTGTGACCTCACTATCTGATCCAGAGAGTATTCGCTCTCTTTCTCTCAATCAGTCAGGGGTTACATCACAGTAAGAGGCTCTTTAACAGAAGAACATCAGCTGGGGCTGGTCTCTGCCTCTCTTCTGTAGCGAGCACCATATCACTTGACAGGATACACAATTTACTCACTTTACAGGCACGTCATTTGCACACTGATGAGTGCAAAAATATGACTAAAGGTGGGGTCTTTTGGAACACCAGTGAGCTCTTTATCCAAAACGTCAGATTAACAGCTGCTAGTTTTTCTTTTAGAAAAGTGTATCTGCCAGTAGAGAGCCGTCAGACATTTTGAGCTTGACATAACATACATAATATAGTTTTTTAATCAATTAACCGTTCATTCATTCATTCATCTTCTTTTCGGCTTAGTCCCTTTATTAATTTAGGGTCGCCACAAATTAGCCGAATGCACCGCCAACTTATCCAGCATATGTTTTACACAGCGGATGCCCTTCCAGCTGCAACCCATTACTGGGAATCACCCTTACACACTCATTCACACACATACACTACGGACAATTTAGTTTTCCCAATTCACCTATACCACATGTCTTGGGAATGTGGGGGAAACCGGAGCATCTGGAGGAAACCCACACGAACACTGGGAGAACATGCAAACTCCACACAGAAATGCCAACTGACCCAGCCAAGGCTCAAACCAGCGACCTTATTGCTGTGAGGCAATTGTGCTATACACTACGCCACCGTGACGCCCTCAATTAACCATTTTAAGAATATTTATTAAGATTGCAAAATACTTTAATACACATAAAATAGAATAAAAGTAGTGATGCATAATAAATTGGCAGTCATATTGGCCACGTAAGAAATGTAATTCTCAGCTGGTATACTATGGATATCAGTATTAAAATTTGTAAATTATATTTGAATTATGATTCAATCATGTTTGTTTTGCTTTCATAAGAAAATATTAATAGCATCATTTGCATTTACCTGGCTATATTGTAGTATGCTGCATTTCACGCAAAATTACATTTACAGTGCTCAGCATATATGAGTAGACCCCCACAAATCTCTGATTTAAATAAATATTTTCTATAGCAGCAGTTTCCAACAGGGGGGTCCCGGCCCACAAGGCTGCCTCAGTGAGCTCTGTGGGGGGGTCGTGTCATATTTTAAAACATTTTTAGCAGTGGACAGTTAGGAGAACGATCATGTTGCCTTAGTTCATTTTATCCCCTGGCTGACCAAAAAAAAAAAATGGACAAATTTGTAATTCGTCCTCCACAAAAAAGACTGATCGCTGATTCGCCTTCAGCAGCTAATACTAATGACCCAAGCAAACTGGACCCAGGTGAGGAAGCTCCAAACATTTTGGATTGCAGCGCTAGCAACACTGGAAACACGAAATGCAGGAAATATCAAGATAATTACCTGAACTACGGTTTTATTACATTTTCTCGAAGCAAAGAGTTCCTGACCCAGCCACAGTGTATTATCTGCACCAAAGTTCTTGCTAACGAATGCATGAGGGAGTCCAAATTAATAAGACATTTGCAGATGACTCATCTCCAATACCGCGACAAGCCCAGAGCATTTTTTGAGCGCAAGGCAAAAAAACTGACACACACTCAAAATGAGATGAGGGATATCACAGCTACTGACAATAATTTTTTTTTTTAATTGGCAACTAATATAGAGTAATTTCTCAGTTACAAATGCCCTACTGATGTTTTGCTTTTATATTTTACATTAGGCTATTATTTGTGCATAAACATATCTAGATATAGTTATAAACATACCGTTTGTTTCAAAACAACATTTTTGTCATCCTTACTGCAAACTGCGATAATATGTAAATGTTGAGGGGGGCCTTACAATATTTTCAAGGAAGAAAGCGGGTCTCAGACAAAAAAAAAAAGATTGAGAACCACTGTTCTATAGGATGCTTTACAATATTAAATTTGAACATATACATTAGCTTAGTCAGTACTGAAGCCAAATCTGGAACTAATCTACCAAAATAACTTACAATAACGGTTCAAAAATTAGTAGCCCGAATTTATGTTAGGGAAAAATATAAAATAAAATGTTCAAAAATAGCAAAAATCTAGAGAAACAGAAAAATATATAATATGTTGAAATGTTGTAGTTTGTAATTCTTTTTTTTTTTTTTTCAATATTTTGCATGAATTTAAATGTATTATCTTTCCATTTCTTAAGATGTTCTGTGAATAACATTTAACAAATTTTTAAATTTTTAAAATTAAAAATTTTTTAAATTAAAAAATCTGTTTAATAAATCGGTTTTGTGCAAATGCACCAATATGTATTACCCATATTCACTGAGAAATGGATAAAAATGTTATGTACTCAATTATGCTGATTACTTTACCTCTGTAAAGCAAAATGCAATATATAATCCTTCGAGTCAAAGATGTAGTGGTAAGTAGAGAGGGACAGTGACCTCTACTACAGTGTTTCATTCGATCCCTGATGTCTTTCCTCTTTGAAAACATTTCAATTATATGTTTAAAACGCTAACACCTCAGGCTAAGGTAAAAAAAAAAAAATCTAATTGTTTGGATGGTTATGTAAGTGTCTTGAATAACAATAGCTGAATTCCTGTAGGAGTTCTGCAGTCTCGTATTCTACTTTCTTTCCATATTATTGTGTAACTTTGCATTTTGTAAGCCTAAGTTTAGAAACGGGTCCAAAATGCTGACTCGAGCTTCTGCAAGAAAAGCACCTTATCAGGGAGCGCTCTGACGTGAAGGTGCTATCTAGAATAGGAATCTTACAGCCTCAACACTGAAAGGGGAAGAAAAAAAATATTTTATGAACAAGACCATTTCTATTGTAAAGTATACATTTGTGAGGCCTATATAAGCAAATTTTCTAGGCTGTAAAGCAGCATGAAAAGCTCAATAAGGTTAGCATGGCCTTAACATGTCAAGCTATTTCTTATTTTAAGAGATCCCAAATAATATTTGTCCTGAGTGTTTAGACATTTAGCACTTGACCTCATTCCTCATTACAGTAGAGACAGCAGCTATGAGGTCTCTGTCAAACCTGCAGTACTAAATACCAATGAGATCTCAACTCCTTCTCATTCCACTGATTTTCTTCGCTCTCCCTCTCTCGACAGAGCTCCGCAAACGGACCCTCGTGACCCCGAATTAATCCCAAAGTAATTGAACTTACTCAAATTCCCACAGGCATGCAGCCGCCGTGTGAAAGCACTTGATGTTTCTTTGTGGAGAGGCTTAATTGGGTTTTCATGACTCCGTCAGAAATTGAAACCTTTCTTGTCTTCGTTTTTTACTTTCGCTCTTCACACCCGGACACGGTTTCTTGTCTCCAATTTGCATTCAGAATGAAGAGCAAGGTTTAAAACAGAAGACAAAGAGGCAACAAACAAAAGGTAGGCAGGAATCTCACATATGAATAGACACATTGAGCATGTTTCTCAGTAATCAATAGCTATGAACTTGTACAGCAGGAATGTTGTGATCTTGCCAAGTGAAATCTCTGTGGTGAACTTTTCCACACTTGTCCAAAATTCCAATTGGAACTGTTGGATTTGCCCACAAAAGTTCTACAGACCAATGGTAAAAGTGACTATACCTTAACCATACCCAGTTAATACACATCATCATTTATGGGGCCAATTAGAGATTGGTGAGATGTTGTCATTAGCCCCTTTCACACAGTGATACCGGTAAATATCCGGAAAATTTACATCTTTAACGGTATATTAAAAAAAGCGCTGTTCACACAGGCATGGACATTCCAGAATTTTTCTGGAAAAGACCATTCACACATCCATTCCAAAATACCGGTAAATTCTGACATCACTAACTAGAAATGACCTCTAAATGGCTGCGCTTGTATTTGTAAACATAGAAGAGGTCCGGCTTTTGTTGATGGTTTTACTTTTATTTAAAGCTTTAGCATTAATGCAGCTGCTTTGTCCGAGTCATCCAAAGGCAGAAGCGCAAACCGCAGCTAAATGTTTACACATTTGACTACATTACAAATTCTGTGGTAGAATAAGTATTGGGAACAACTTTGCTAAAAACATATGAAGGAACACTTTCACACGTCGAGATGTACATATTATTTGTGTTTGCTGGTCCTCACCGGAGCACTCCTTCACGTGCACACGCATCAAGCAACTGAAGCAGAGCTTCAAGGTAAACAAACAATGGTTTATCATAAGCATTTTATTAATATTTTTTTACACAATTGGCATTAAGAAGGAACATAAAACCGTTATCTGACTAACATCTAGTAGCTAAATGTGTCTGAAAAAACATTCAAAAGGTTTTTATTTTGATAAACAGCGCGGATGTGAATGGGTCTGAATGTTCTGATTGGCTGGAGGGAATGAATCATTCTTTGTGGCGAGAGACTAAGTCCACTACACCTGTTCACACATGATCCCTTTCCGAAAAATTGCCAGTAATTTTCCAGAAAGGTCTATATGTGTGTAAGTAATACCCAAAATCCCCCCCAAAAAAACTATCTTAAGTGTAACTCAAAAAATTAACCCTCATGCTTGATCACCAACTTCTGTTGTGCTTTGAATGCTGGTTTTCAGGTGTCCCAACCAGGCTTTTTAGCTTCACTAGAAACACCAGATTCCAAAAAAAAAAGTCATGCTGGTTGGCAAGTTTCACCAAGCAAGCAAAACCAGCACCAATCCAGCATCAACCAGGAAATTCATGCTGGCCTAGTTGGGCTGTTCCAGGATCAACAACAGATCACAGACTGGCAAACCTACTTAACCCTTTCACATACACATTAGCACTGGACATCTCAGCAGGCTTAATGACAGACAGGGCTCATCGTGCACTCCGTATGTGCTGTCTAGTCCAAGACGCCACCATGTGCTCTTGAATGAACCTCTACAGAAGGCGAAACAAGACTCTGTGTCTGTCAATGACAGTCCATCTCTGACTCTGAGACGGCCACCAGGTAGAATGTGCAGCAATATGGTACTGATCTCAAGTCAACCCTTCAATTCATTGCAGAGTTCAGTGGCTACAAGAGAAACAACAAAACCTGGTTTCAGATCAGTGATACGAGGCAACACCCAGTCCCAACAGGGAGTTCATTTCACACACCAGACGGCCTCTCAACAGGTGAAGCCTGCACTCTCCGTGGCTAATTTACAAGTGTGCAGCAGGGCTGAAAGTGATGCGCCTTCACAGAGGAGGAAAACTTTGTTCATTAACTCAGCGTATGCAAATATTCAAAGAGTTATGTAGAGTGCACAACGGCAAACTCTTGAAAAGGAATTTCCTCAGGCTTAATGCTCTCTCAACTGAGCACCCAACAAATTACATTGTCTTTCCTAATTTTGTAATTAGTATTCATATTTTCATGTTGCCTATGTTTAAGAAATCACTGCGTTACAGCGGGGAAAAAAGCCTGTTGTTCTTTGTACTGTGCCCTGTAGAGATAAACAGGGTACAGAAACTGTTAAAAAGGGGTTTGTAACTACACAAGGATACTAAATTTCACATGCAGAAACTTTCTTGCCTACACAAGTGGAAAATTTACATTTTTATTCATTTGAATTTTAGTCTTTTATACTAAATAACGAATACACGGTTTATGTAGGAGTTGGCTGTGTTTGAGTGTTCAGGCTATCCAAAAAGACCAGAAGCCACTGAGATTGGATGACAGAGAGGCAGACAGTGGAGTGTGGCCTGGTTCCCCATGCTGATCTGAGAGTCGTGGTGAGGTGTGAATGGGGTGCTCCCCTGTCTGTGCTGCTCCGCTGCTGCAGGCGGCTCTCAGCGGCCCCATCTGTCCCCCCATTGCAGCACTGAATCAGGGACACAGCCAGACACGCTGCCATGGGCCTCCACGTGACCCACCAGACATACACAAACTATGTCTGTGGTGAACACAGAAATGTTTACACAGGATTTCAACACTCTTCACAAGTGATGCTCAACATAGTAATGTTGCCAAAGGGATAATTCACTGAAGAATGATTTACATACTGTCATGTCATTCTAAATCCATACAACAAACTTTTTATAATGGATTATGAAAGAGAAACTTTAAAGATAAGACAGGGAGCACTTTTTATGAAAGTACAATAAAAGCAGACTGGTATTTTCAATCTTCACAAAGGACTGTACAAAAGCAATACAACAGTCTTCTATTTTACATTTAGTACAGTATAGTATGATACACGTGTCCATTTCCACTGTCAGAAGTACCAAAATAGCAAACTTCTTCATCAAATGAGAAAGAAATTGATTGCTTTTTTCTGGCATACACCATGCCTACCAAGTAAGAGTATTATTGGCAATGAAAACGCAAGCCTGATCAAGGAGAACCACACAGATTCTGAATTCCTGAAAACAACACAAAATTAAGATTACGTTTTTTGAAAAAATGTTCATCTCTCTATTTAATAAAAATGTACTGGACCCCCAAACTTCATATTTGAAAAACACATATTGTGAATATGCTGGTAATTCAAACAACCCCTTTTGATAAAACAATGTCTTCTCTTATTAAACAATTGGTGTGTGGGAAATAACTTTTTTTTTTTCTGCACACAACCAACTCTCATAGTTGCATATGGTAAGGGTGTCATGCAATTCAATATGTAAATTGTGATATAATTACATTCTAAAGTAATATAGAGACTTTTCACATACATTGAACACTGTGTACAATTGTACAGGTACATTGTGCTTCACAACCAGAGGTGTGTGTAGCGCATTCCACAGTAGTGTGTTACTGTATACTGTTTATATTTTGGAGAATGCAGTTATGTAACAAATTTTATTTTAAACTTTTGTAATTTGATTACAGTTACTAAAGTCATTGTAATTGCATTACTTGTGTTACAAATGTAGTATTTAGAAGAAAAAAAAGTGCTTCTTTTAAATAATGTTTTCCACTGGATCGTCAGTTAATAAACATGCACTGTTAAACTGCTGGATAATGTGAGCTAAAATGGTTGCTAACCAGAGTGGTTGCTTCTTCAAGTAGAAATACAGACATTACTTTTGTTTAATTGACTGTAAAAACTAAAATATTGCTGTGAAATGCTCTAAAGAAGCTTAAACTTTTGACTGCTTTTAACTAAACCAGCAACTTGTTCAAGCACTTAAATAGAAAGCATTCTATGACAATAATCGTCACCAAGGAGGACACAGGCGCCCCAAAACACGGTGGCCCCACTCAGCCTAAACAGGCTAAAATGTATTTTTGTGCAGGATCGGGAGTGATGTTATCTTCTGAATGTGAAGAGAAGCGTAACTGCTTATGGGGCCATTCACGTATTGCATCTTTTGCACGTGCAAGTCCGTTATTTCCAGTGGAGGTGCGCGGCTTGTGCACACATATTCGGAGCGCATACTGCGCACGATAGCATTTTTCAGGCGCACTAATTGAGAACTGCAAGTCACATGACAAGAACTGACCAATCAGCTTCATGCTTGGTATGGAATATACACAATTCAGTAGACTAATTACCTAAGATAAACACAGAACACCCAAACACTGCAGTGATTTTGCATATTATAGATGCCAATGGTTACAGGTATTCAGTCTTCTTTTGTGTTAAAAAAAAAATAAAAAAGATTTTAACAAGTGAATGATGAGAGAATTTGTAATTGGGCAAACTTGTTAAGTCTTTTAAATATGTCAAGTTGCTGTGATCAACCCATTGTAATGTTTTGCAGTGAATATTAAATAACTGAAAGAGCTGCAGTTTGTTTTGTATTTGTATAGGTATATTCTATGTTTTAAAAATAACTTCAAAATAAAGTAATCTGATTACTTTTTACATTAAGTAATTATTATGTAATCAGATTACAATTTTCCAGTAGTAGTCAGTAATTTTTTTTGAAAGTAACTTCATGTTACATTACAAAAATCATACGTTTCAGTCTACTATTCAAGAATACAGAAACTGTTTATAGCAACTGAATCACTTTTGCATTGTGATTTTTGCATGCGCTTCACTGGAGAACATCAAATATGGTGTTGAAATTTCTGTTAATTTTTTTGCAAAAAAACAAAACTCACTTGGTGGATTATTCCTGGAAAATGTTAATGGAGAATAATGCAAAAAGACAAAAAGCAAGCACTGCATGTTCAGAAAGCTCCCCCAAACTGCTGTTAACATTACTCAATCAACAGAGGGCATAAAACTTAAACTATCTACATGAACTTATAGGTATTCTCTGAAGTTGTGGAAAGTGTAATCAAAGTACACTAATGAAGACTGCAGCTCAGCTGAAAACATACAATTATCCTCTACCCGACCAGCAGATCGGTATACATGATTAAAATGGTTCAAAATTAGTCAAATCAGAAATGTGGGTCAGCACTGCAATTTTGGAACATGTTATAAGGAAATAACTCAAATCAAAATAAAGAGGAGCAAAAAAAAAGGCTTATAAAAATGAACTTATTCAGACAAGGAGCCAAAAAAATGTGTGTATAAAAGCTGTGCGTCCTCATCAGCAGGAATTCACTTATTTTTATGCTAAAGTAGGTTTTGCTTTTCCCTCTTTGGGCGCTTACATTTTCTTTTTCTGCTAACGCTGAATGAAAGCCAACTGCTTTCTTGAAACTTCAAACATGGCAGCTTCCCCAAAAGACCAAAACGATGCATTAGAATAAGAAGTGTGTGGTTCTCTCTCACTCTTTCCATCTCTCTCTGCTTTACGACGAAGGAGAGAACACTGAATATTCATGACTGCAACTCAAAACACAGGTGACATGCTTGACTTCTGTTATTCGGCTAACTTAAACAAAAGAGAGCCTGCTGCGTTTTCTTTTGGAAGAGGTGGGTTTGTACGTGTGTGAACACTCCCGAGAGACAGCTTTGCTTTTTGTAGTGAGCGTTAAACCAACATGCTAATGATCCGAGAGGTGGGAAAAAACAAGAAAGACGGCCATTCCATCACTTTTCCCAACAAAAGCGTTTAGTTTTTCTTTCCAACTGCAGTTTTAGCCTGGTTTTGTTGGATTTTCATATCGACAAAAGCAAAAGGCAAGGACCATTAGTATAACATTTGAATGAAGCAATAAAAAATGTAAATTTACTGCATTTGTGTAGCTCACAGGGATGTATTTTAGCTCCAATTTTATTTTCACTTTATATAAATGACTTAGGTCAAGAGATAAACACAGCTAAAATCCATTTATATGCCAATGACACTGTTATTTATACAGTTGCACAATCTATGAATGAAGCCATAGAGATGTTACAGGACTCTTTTTGGTAATGGACGCATTCACTGCTGAAATTTAAGTTGGTTTTAAATGTACTAAATATATGGTTTTTAAAAGCAGTCGTGTGAAAATGAAGGTTTCACCAATCTTAACCCTGGAGGGGGACTATATTGAAAAAGTAAACAGTTTTAAATATTTGGGCATATGGCTTGATGAACGGTTGGGTTTTAATATTCATATTGAAAGTCTTGTAAAGAACCTCACGGCTAAATCGGGTTTACATTTTCGTATTAAGAAGTGCCTTCCTTTCAAAGCACGAAAAACAATTATCCAAAGCTGTTTCCTTTCAGTAATAGATTATGGAGGTGTAGTTTATATGCATGCAAACCTGTCATTATTATAAAAGCTGGACAGTATATTTCATGCTGCAATACAATTTGTGATGAATGCATCTTAATGTACCCATCATTGTACTTTGTTCAAAATGGTTGGTTGGTTTTCTCTGCACCAAAGGAGAAAAATGCATATGCTTCTATTCACCGCTAGGGCATTATTGGGCAAATTGCTATCTTATAATTGTAGTTATAGTACACGAAATTCTTACAAATTAAATTTAACTGTTCCTGGAGTGTCTACGAAGTTTGGTAAGACAGCATTTTTCTCTTTTAGCCCTACTTTATAAAATGAAATGCAGAGGGTTATCATGTTAGAAATAATTCCATCTCTAAATATTTTTTAAATCTTTTGATATCTTACCTGGAAGAATCATGTGAATGTTGTGTACATTTTTATTTGTGATATTTTATGTATGTGTATTTTTGTATCTGAAACTTTTTGTGCTGCCATTTTGGCCTGGTAGAAGAGATGCATATCTCAATGGGAAAATCCTGGTAAAATAAAGTATAAATAAATCAAATTTATCAATGTTAAAGCATTGCACAAGTGATGCCAAGGCTGTGGGTTTGATTCCGAGAAAATTTAAAAACTGACCAAATGTATACCTTTAAGTTGATTTGTTTAAAAAAAATCTGCAAAATGCAAACAATGCAAGTTATATTGTGGTATTTCTTACACAACATAAAAAGGTTTGATCATAATTATCTTCATGTAATGGAAGTGAATGGGGGAGCATTGAACATTTTGGATTGTCACAAATCCAATTTTAGGCAGATTCAAAGTAATCCACAATACACTAGTAGACAAAATAGGGGCTCCAGCACAACAACAAGTCATTTTTAAGAATAAGACTGTTAATTAAACTGGCTTGGGAGGATACACTTGTACACTTGAGATATCAGAGGAACTATGGGATAAGTGCCTGACTGTAATACGGTCCTGTTTGGTAAATACAGTTCAAAGTCATTAATCGCCTGCACTACACCAAAACCAAATTACACAAAACTTTTTCCTCTATTTCACCTATGTGTGACAAGCGTAAAATTACAGAGGACACCACAGCTGATGCGTTTTGGTTTTGCTTGCCATTTTTGGTGTTTCAGAACACTCCCTCACCCTTCCAAAACATCTCCAACAAGCCCTCACTTTAGGCATGACTGTGGCCAAGCAGCCAATACTAAAAAACTGGAAATCTCCTTTACTTTCTCCTTTCAATTCTGGTTAATGGATATGGCCTCCGTTATCCACTTGGAAAGGCTCCGATTTATGAGGTCCAATTTTAACTGAAATTTTTTTGCTACCTGGGAACCCTTTCTCGTATACTTGACCTGAAACGTGCTCAATCCAAATCCAAATCCAGCACCCCTAATGAAAACTTGGAAAAACATGGAATTTTTGATGACTACATACACTGTAACACTACATTTTGTATCTCCAACAGCTAAACCCACATGTATGGCAATTCATATCATATTTGCCTCCAAAATATGTATATTCTGACACAATGATGTTTTTTATTCCGTTGTACTATATACAGTTAAAGTCAGAATTATTAGCCTCCATGAATTATTTGCCCTGCTGTTTATTTCTCTTTTACGGAGAGCAGATTTCTTAAGCACATTTCTAAACATAATAGTTTTAATAACTGATTTCTAATAACTGATTTATTTTATTTTTGCTATGATGACAGTAAATAATATTTGACTAGATATTTTTCAAGACATTTCTATACAGCTTAAAGTGACATTTAAAGGCCTAACTAGGTTAATTAGGTTAACTAGGCAGGTGAGGGTAATTAGGCAAGTTATTGTATAATGATGGTTTGTTTTGTAGAAAATCCAAAAAATATAGCTTAAAGGGGCTAATAATTTTGACCTTAAAATGGTTTTTAAAAAAAAATAAAAACAGTTTTTATTCTAGCCTAAATAAAACAAATAGGACTTTCTCCAGAAGAAAAAATATTATCAGAGTTACTGTGAACATTTCCTTGCTCTGTTAATTATCATTTGTGAAAAATATAAAAAAGAAAAAAAATTCTAAGTGTGTGTGTATATAGTATATATTACAAAAGAATAAGGCTGCTAAGTTATTAACTTCTCACATGGTGTACACCAATGGTAATGAAAAAAAAATATTGTAAACAATAATATTAAAAGAAAATATAGTGATCCATTCCAGTGACCAGATAGTGAAAACATTTATAGGCAGGATTTTGTTGCTGTGAAAAACACAGAAAAGTGATTTCAAGACAAAAAAAGCAATAGGGTCTTGTCTCTCGGGTTGCGGCAAATGGAAAAGTGCACCTTACGGTATTTATTTGCAGGTGAAGAGGAGCCCAGCATTTACTAAAGGGCCAGTGGGTCAAGAAGCAGGTCATGGGGTGTGCAATCCTGGGAATGCTACTGGAGACCTGGGTCAGGCACTAAGAAGATGAGGGGTGATTAATGCAGAGAGACCAGACCTGAGTGTGACCCCAAGAGTGGATCCCCGACCTTAAGACTGCAGCTTTGTTCCACATATAGAAGAGTATAAAGATTTGCAGACATACTCAAACCTGACGCAAAACTGTGCCTTTCATTGAAACACATCTTTTAATATGCGTTTCCAGAGCACCGGAGAAAGTATCTGAACCTTAAAAAGGCTGAAGGCTGATCATCAATTTAATTTACATTCTTGATTTTTCAATATAGTATTTTTCTATACTACTACTTCTATATTCACATAGTAGAGTAGTATTATTGTAAATTGAACTAACTACATTCAGAGGTGCTTTCACAACACAACACAACATTTCATAAAGCTGATGTGTAATGATTGTTTCATGGATTTTAAGTTCAAAGTAGAGCATCTAGGTGACACAGTGGTTTGCACTGGGTCGGTTGGCATTTCTGTTTGGTGTTTGCATGTTCTCCCTGTGTTCTTGTGGGTTTGCTCCAGGTGCTCCAGTTTCCCCCAAAGTCCAAAGACATGTGCTATAGGTGAATTGACTGACCTAAATTGTCCATAGTGTGTGAATGTGAGCGTGTATGGGTGTTTCCCAGTACTGGATTGCAGTTGGAAGGGCATCCGCTGTGTAAAACATATGCCGAAATAGTTGGCGGTTTATTCCCCTGTGAGTTTATGCCCCTGATAAATAAGAGACTAAGCTGAAGGAAAATGAATGAATGAATGAGAAGAGCATCTACATTAAAATAGACATACTATAAAACACTACGTTTGTAACAATTCAAATCACTTTAATATCACTTATAAATAATTCATTCATTTTCTTTTCGGCTTAGTCCCTTTATTAATCTGGGGTCACCACAGCGAAATGAACCAACTTATCCAGCATATGTTTTACACAACGGATGCCCTTCCAGCTGCAACCCATCACTGGGAAACACCCATACACACTCATTCACACACATACACTACGGACAATTTAGCTTTCCCAATTCACCTGTACCACATGTCTTTGGACTGTGGGGGAAACCGGAGCACCTGGAGGAAACCCACGTGAACACGGGAAGAACATTCAAACTCCACACAGAAATGCCAAATGACCCAGCTGAGGCTTGAACCAGCAACCTTCAGCTGTGAGGCGACAGCGCCACTGCACCACCGTGCTGCCCTTTAAAAATAAATTAATCAATTGTTATTTAATAGCAAAAATAAATAAATCCTAAATCCTAAACTACACACATGCCGCATTTCATGGATCATACAATTAAGGATGGACCTCAGTGTTACTCATTTATTATCATTATTATTACTTTTAATATATAGACAAATACAAGTAGCTTGGTTCTTTGAAAAACGTGTCAACAATTTGGCTCATGGCAATTTCAAAAGACTATTTTGATAGCTTGAACATCCAGACATAGCAAACAATGGGCATGGGCCAAAACTGTTTTGTCTGAGCAATGTCAGACAGGAAGACTGTTTAGGGAAACCTGCCTGAAAACTTCTCATTATTGTCACTAGTTCAGCAGAAATTCTACACAGCTCTCTTTACATTGACACAAGTTTTGCTTACAAGTTAAAAAATTTCTTCTCTATTGTATGCCAAGACTGCTGGTAGTATAAGCGCGCTTGCTCTGATGAGACTTCTGATGACTTTCCACCTTTCGGCTCAGTGAGGGGGAAGATAGGTATGACTACACCTCTCAGATAGAGAGATAGAGAGAGATAGAGAAAGAGAGATAGAGAGAGAGAGAGAGAGAGAGAGAGAGAGAGAGAGAGAGAGAGAGAGAGAGAGAGAGAGAGAGAGAGAGAGAGAGAGAGAGAGAGAGAGAGAGAAAGAGAGAGAGAGAGAGAGAGAGAGAGAGAGAGAGAGAGGAGGCCAGGGGAAGCTTGCTGACCCAGAGGAGAGATTTACGGCAGTAATCCTGTAGATACTGACGTCCCTCTGGCTCTCGGACCTTAGCCTGGTGAATAACATCAGCTCTGTGGACATCTTCATTACTGAGTGCAGTGCAGGTTAAAATCCTGTTATTCAGCACTGAGAAACAACATCACTAAGGAAGTGACTACTACAAAGAGTTGGTGAATACTGCATGTCTGCAAAAATCAAGCAAGAATGCAAAAATTTACTCATTAAAAAGGTACACTACACTTTACAACTGTACTAGAGTTACACAGTTGAGTTTCACCATTTTGGAATTTATGCTAAACTAAGCTTAAAGTCCTCCCGCCAGACTGGGAGATCGGCTGAATGGATTTTAAAAAAAAGGTAAAACTTAACTGTTTAACTTGTAAGTTTGACTTGTAAAATGAGGCTATTTCCAAAAAAAAAAAAAAAAAAAAAGTGTCCCTTCAAGGCATTGCTCATCTTTGGAACACAAATTAAAGGGATCGTTTACTCACCATGAAAGAGATCATTCACTCACCATTTACTCACCCTCAAGTGGTTCCAAACCTTTATGAGTTTCCTTTTACTGGACACAAATAAAATATTTTGAAAAAAATGTTAGAAACCTGCAACCCTTGACTTATACACTGTAAAAGCACACAGTCAACTTTATCAAATAAAATGAGTTTAGTTAACTCAATACTACTCATTTGAAAAGAGTTTTTAACTGTTGAAGAGTTAAAGGTAATGAGTTAACTAAATATCTCCACTTAAATGGAGTAAGTTCACAATACTCATGTAGATTAGTTTTTAACTCAAATGGTTTGTAGCAATCAGTTTCCTCAAACGGTTTGAGTTGCCTTAACTTATTGGGTTTTACAGTACTCAGTTGGTTTGAGTTCTCTTCATTTATTGGGTTTTACTGTGCTCCAATCGCTTCGTTTACCTAAATGGATTAAGTTCACAGTACTCATTAGGATTAGTTTTTTTAACTTAAATGGCTTGTTGCAATCAGTTTCCTCAAATGGTTTGAGTTACAGTGTAGTAGGGAGAAACAAATACTGTGGCAGTCAATGGTTACAGGTTTCCAACATTTTTAAAAATCTTTTTGTTATGTTTTCAACAGAAGAAAGAACATGTTTGTGACAAGAGGAGGGTAAGTAAATGATGAAATTCTTTTCTGTTTTGGGTGAACTATCCCTTTAAAGTTATCTTCAATCGAATCTAAGAGATTTCTGTTTCTTTTAGAAAAGTATTTGAAAACATTGGGCTGAAAACTCTTCACAAGATATTTGAAAACATTAAAAGTTTCAAAAATAATTTGAAATGAACGGAGCAGTTTAGTCCACTGTCTCACATTTGGTGAGACAGGTTCTCATAACGTGATTTTAAAAAGTGCATATAAGAAGTGATTGCATAGTAATTAAGCAAGCAATGAAATAGGTTTTGTTTTTGTAAATAAACTGCACATTTGCAGTTTACACATCTAAATTCAAACCTAAAATACAACATTCAGTGATGCAACAACAGACTTGTAAATAGTGGGTTTGGTCCAGCAGTAAGCAAAGTGATACAAATGGTGAAATGTTAAAATATCACATTCATGAAAAGATTTCTCAGACAAAAAGTTTCAAAAGACAAGAAGTAACTTATACAAATTTTTGTAACATTTTAGTTTTTAACAAGTGGCTTATCACAATATATTGGATGTTTATTTGTTTTTATTCTACATCCCTAATCCTACCCAATACCTAAACCTACTGCCTAATAACTATTTATAAGATGCTCATTATGAGCTTATGGAGCAAAATCCAAAGTTAATGGCTTGGTTTTAGTGAGACTTGTGCAATAAATAGTGACCAATAATTTATAGAAATTATCTAGATGTATAAATTACATATTTATTATGGTCACATTTAACAATAAGGTTCCATTGGCTAAAACTAGGTAATCTATTTACTAACATGAACTAATTATGAACAACACTTGTACAGCATTTATTCAACGCATCAGTAAAATCCAAAGTAGTGATTGTTCATACATTCATTTTCCTTCGGCTTAGTCCCTTTATTCATCAGGGGTGGCCACAGCAGAATGAACCGCCAACGTTTTACACAGTGGATGCCCTTCCAGCTGCAACCCAGTAGTGGGAAACATCCATACACACTCATCACACACATACACTATGGCCAATTTAGTTTATTCAATTCACCTATACTGGATGTCTTTGGACTGTAGGGGAAACTCGCAAACTCCACATAGAAATGCCAACTGACCCAGCCGGGACAAAAACAGCGACCTTTTTGCTGTGAGGCAACAGTGCTAACCACTGAGCCACCGTGTTGCAATTGGTGCTTGTTAAGATTAGTTAAATTTGCAGTATATACCGATGGCACATCTCACTTATATTATTTAAGAAAATATTTCAATTCGGTTAGCACATTTATAGCTATTACATTCAAAAATTCAAATACAAGCCCTTAATTTGAGTGTAGTTAAAACAGAGACAAAGAAAAAAAACATTCATCTCTATTAATCTGTGTGAGATGTACGTCTCGTCTCTGTGGAGATGTCAGGCATCGTCGATACAGCTGAAAAATGAAATGAGCGATCTTACACTGACTTGGTCTCGTGGGTGCTGTTTACACGTTCCACTGCACTCCAATATTCATATCTTTCTTTTTACAGTTTTAACAAGAAGGCATTAGCTAACACTTATCAAAATAGATCAGTAAATAGGGTTACATTAATGAAATGCTGTTATTTGATGTCACTGCTGTTGTAATGTGCTTGTTTAGAGGGAACGCTTTTTTCTGTTTACCTTATATCTGTTGTAGCAGTACGCTGAAGCACTAATTAATTTCCTGTGACAGATATAGAAACACACCTAGCAAAGTAAATACATGCAGATTGATTAAATAGAACATAAATGACAGGTGTGCACAAACATAACAGACATGGGATTCTTCGGCAGGTGCAGGCAGGGGTGGAAAAACAGTGAAAAAAAAATATGATTACACAAGGACACTCCCAATGTATTTTTAACTTTTACTGCAACTGCTATTGATGTTACATAACATAAACGCATGTAAATCTCTGCATGGTCCTAATGTTAACAAGACTATCTATGTCCAAGTTAAAAATAGCAGATTCATTTTTGCTTATAGGTTTAAAAAAAAAAGAAAATGTATAACATCTATCAGAAAAACTATTGTTATCAAACAATGCTGAAAACATAACTGTAAATATAGTGCAATTAAAACAAAGACGACACACACAAAAAAATGCTAGATTATTTTAACTAAATTCTGGGTGTAGAGACTACTCTTGGGATTATTTTTTTATTACTGAATTAATAGGACCAAATTTAACCCTATATTTGGGTTAGTCCTTATTTTATCCAATTTGGGATAATAAAAATTTGTTTAAATAATCCAGCATTTTTTAGAGTGAACTTTTAAAACACAACTGAATGTAGTCTCTCATAGGGGTGTGTGTTATTAGCAAAGATATACAGTTTGGTCCATAAATATTTGGACATTGACACATTTTTGGCTCTGTACACCAACACAATGGATTTGAAATGAAACGAACTAGATGTGCTTTAACTGCAGATTGTCAGCTTTAATTTGAGGGTATTTACATCCAAATCAGCTGAATGCTGTAGGAATTACAACAGTTTGCATATGTGCCTCCCACTTGTTAAGGCTCCATAAGTAATTGCACAATTTACTTCTAAGCTATACCATGGCCAGGTGTGTGTTATTCCCAATTACAATTAGCAGATAAAAGGTCCAGAGTTCATTTCAAGTGTGCTATTTGTATTTGAAATCTGTTACTGTCAATTCTCAAGATGAGATCTAAAGACCTGTCACTATCACTCAAGCAAGCCAACATTAGGCTGAAAAAACTGAACAAACCCATCAGAGAGATAGCAAAAACATTAGGCGTGGCCAAAACAACTGTTTGGAACAATCTTAAAAAGAAGAAATGCACCAGTGAGCTCAGATACACCAAAAGACCCAGAAAACCACAGAAACAACTGTGGTGGATGACCAAAGATGAAAAAACACCTTTCACAACAGTTGGCCAGATCACAAACACTCTCAAGGAGGTGGGTGTATGTGTGTCAGTGTCAAGAATCAAGAGATAACTACACCAGAGTGATTACAGAGAGTTCACCACAAGATGTAAACCATTGGTGAGCCTCAAAAACAGGAAGGCCAAATTAGAGTTCTAAAAAAGCCTTCACAGTACTGGAACAACATCCTATGGACAGATGAGATAAAGATCAACTTGTACCAGAGTTATGGGAAGAGACGAGTTTGGAGAAGGGAAGGAACTGCTTATGATCCTAAGCAGTGAAGCATGGTGGTATTGGTGACATGGCGTGGGCATGTATGGCTGTCAATTGAACTGGTTCTCTTGTATTTATTGATGATGTGACTGCTGACAAAAGCAGCAGGATGAATTCTGAAGTGTTTCAGGCAATATTTTTCTGCTCATATTAAGCCAAATGCTTCAGAACTCAAAGTTTAATTTCTGACTATTATTCTGTCCAATTACTTTTGGACCTTTAACAAGTGGTAGGCACATACCTGATTGAGACCTGATTTGGACGTAAATACCCTCAAATTAAAACTGACAGTCTAGTAAAATATTATTCACTGTCATCATGGCAAAGATAAAATAAATCAGTTATTAGAAATGAGTTATTAAAACTATTATGATTAGAAAAGTGTTGAAAAAAATCGTATCTCCGTTAAACAGAAACTGGTGGAAAAAATAAACGGGGCTAATAATTCAGGGCAGCTAATAATTCTGACTTCAACTGTATATATGCCCCCCATATACACCTCCTACTCTCCGCTAACTTAAACTTCTCACAATCACTGCACTGTTTAACATTTGCACATTTAAAATTTGCACATATTCATTGCGCTACATTGCACTGATTCACTTATTTGAACTGTACATACCCACTGCACATGGATATTTGTAATTATGTACACACACACTGTACATATACATTTGTAATTATGTTTATCTATCTGTACACTTCTGATTATTAATAGCAACCTGTGCATATATTCATTTTTTGTAAATCTCTGTTCATAGCTAATACAACCTGTATATAATGTTCCTAGTACATCCATCTGTAAATATCACCATTGTTTTTCTATAACTGCACTTTATAACGTATCCTGCACTTGCTGCTATTGCACTGCTGGTTAGACCTAAACTGCTTTTCAATGCATTGTACTTGCACATGTGCAATGACAATAAAGTTGAATCTAATCTAATCTAATATATATATATATATATATATATATATATATATATATATATATATATATATATATATATATATATATATATATATATATATATATATATATACACACATATATATACATACATACACTGTATATATACACATATGTATATATATATACACTGCCCAGCTTTGTTCAGCGTACATGTTTCACCCTCCTTCCAGCCAGTCACTGCACGGTGTGAAGAGGCTTTCACACCGGATGTGGAAAGCGCTTTGCTATGAAACCAATTAATTTCATGGCTTGAGCTGCACAAGTCAAAGTGCAGCAACACTGCAAAGACCTGACTAAAGATAATACAGACAGATCTGAAAATATTGACCTTTCTTGCTTGATAAACAATTTCATTTCAAAATGTTGATAAAACAGGCTGGTTGCTCTGAGCACAAGATGAAGTGTGTCATACTGTTTTAACCACTTTAAACTGTAGTATTTAGTATGTTCTCCCTTTAAAGCAGTTATAAGAGCACATCTACTGACATAGTGTCAATATTTCCTGAGAATTTCAAAACTAATGTTCTCCCATGATCCCATGACAATGATTACACAAGTAAATGGTTTCTTCTGTGAACATTGACATGGCCTAGCTTGTTTTTAGCATGGAAAATGAAAATGTTCTTATGAGGATTCTATTCTAAGGTTTATAGAGCATAATGACAACTGTAATGATGGGTATTGTGAAGTCAAATTCAACAAAACAATTGAAAACGTTAAAAAAAAACAGCAGTTATTTTATTGACTTGTATATTTTTAAAAATCTGAAAATAATTTATTTAAGTTTGTTTAAAATGGCAAAATAAGTTTTATTATTTAATGAAATAATACATAACTAATACAATTATTATTTCAGTAGATCCCTGATGAATTTTAATACATATTATACTTTAAAATTAATTACATATTATATTATATAACATATTATATAAAAATATTTATTTTTAAATAAATTGAATTATGCAGGTATACTACTTTGTAAGTGGAACAAACCACAATAAACAAAAATAATACCCACTCAAAATGAAAATAAGTAGTTTGAATGATAAAAGTGATATTGATATACCATAATAACATATTATGATATAACATAATGATCCCAAAGTAACACTAATAAATCTGTCATGGTCTATTATTGCTGTGTCATATTTTTGATGTCCACCGCCTCCAATGTTTTACCTTCAGACAGTTTGCAAAGCATGCTTATTTTCTTAATTGCTCATTCGAGACCCAAACGAGCAATCAGTTTACCAAATTAGACATTAAATGGACGAAATCAGCAGAATGACGTACTGTGCTAGAGTTCCTCCATCCCGCTTTACTATCTATCTCTCAGATCATCTCAGGTGCAGACAGTCGCTGGCCCTATTGTGTAGGGAAATGGCAAAGGGAAAGCAGCCAGAGAAAGCTGGACGTAAGCACTTCTGCTGTCCCTGCACTACTGCTGATGTGAGAGAGATATCAGCGGCCCAGAGACAGAGAGAAAGAGCTGGAGCGTCTCTTTTCAGGACAGTGGTGGCAGAAAATGACAGCGTTCCTCTGGGGCTCTAGGGTAATCTTTGCCTTATGTATCATCATGTTCCATCGCAAGAGACATCTGCCAAATGACTCACCGTTTGCAAAACTTACAACGTGTGCAAAAATACCCAAATCGTCTGCATTAGAGCAGTGCGGTATAAAAAGTAACGTTCCCCCAAGAGATTCGGAGAGCTAAATCCTGTCAATGGCAGACTATCACACAGAAAGCAAAGCAGAGCCATGAGAATCTCTCCAGCCTTTCACATGGAATCAACACAGTCATCATAACTACAAGATAAGCATCTTCACTAGTGCACATTACTGACACCCTCATGCTGGCGGCTCCATCATGGGAATGGACAGATAATTCACACACATTTGTAACGTCAATAACAATACAATAGTAAGAAGGTGCTTGAAGTGGTTGTGCTTACTTGTTAGATTGCATTTATAGAGATAGGTCAACCTAAAATGCTTTTTGTTGTTGTTTTATTTTAATTTTGTTTTTTATTAATATTCAATCCCATCTCTTTCCAGATACAGAATGCAAGATAAAACAAAGTCAAACAAAGAATGGGAAATACTTATTGTCTTTCTAATTATACAGTTTGTTTAATGTATTGTGTATTTCTATGCAATTAATTATTTAATCAATATTACCAAGTAGTGTTCTGAAATATATCTATATTTTTTTCTGTGTTTCAAAGCTACAACTTTATCGTTTAGTTTTATGTAATTATTTTTTCTGGCCCCTGAAAAACACAAAAAGGCTTTGCTGCGCTGCACTGCCCAGCATTGTTCAGCATTCTTGTTTCACTCTCCCTTTAACCATAGTAATTGTATGGTGTGAAGAGGCATTCACGCCGGATGTGGAACGCACTGTGCTATGAAACCCATTCAATCTAATGTCTTGTACTACGTAAGGGCAATTTGTTGCTGCACAAGTCAAAGTGCAGCAAAATTGCATAGACCTGACTAAAGATAATACAGACAGATCTGAAAATATTGACCTTTCTTGTTGGATAAACATGATTTCATTTCAAAATGTTGATAAAACAGACAGATGCTTGTGCTTACTGGTTACAATACATTTAAAAAGAGATCTCACCTCTTTCCAGATCCAGATATAAGATAAAACAAAGTAAAACAAAGACTAGAAAATACTGTTTGTCTTTTTTTTTATTATAGTTTGTTTAATTTAGTGTGTATTTTTATGCAATTAATACTTGTTTAAATCAATATTGCCAAATAGTTTTCCAAAATATCTATATTTTTTTTGTGTTTCAAAGCTACCACTTTATCATTTAGTTTTATGTAATTTTTTTTTTCTGGCCCCTGAAAAATAAAAAAGGCTTTACTGCGCTTTACTGCACTGTCCAGCACTGTTCAGTATACATGTTTCACTCTCCCTTCAACCATAGTAATTGCATGGTGTGAAGAGGCTTTCACGCCGGATGTGGAAAGCGCTGTGCTATGAAACCCATTCATTTCAGTGGCTTGTGCCATGCAAGGGCCGTTTGTTGCTGCACAAGTCAAAGTGCAGTACAATTGCATAGGCCTGACTAAAGATAATACAGACAGATCTGAAAATATTGACTTTCTTGTCTGATAAACATGATTTCATTTTAAAATGTTGATAAAACAGGCAGATGGCTGTGCTTATTAGTTACATTACATTTAAAGCGAGATCCCATCTCTTTCCAGATCCAGAATGTAAGATAAACCTAAGTAAAACATAGACTAGAAAATACGGTTCGTCTTTCTAATTATACAGTTTGTTTAATTTAGTGTGTATTTCTATGCAATTAATTCTTGTTTAATCAATATTGACAAATAGTTTTCCAAAATATCTATATTTTTTATTTTTTCTGTGTTTTAAGCTACAACTTTATCATTTAGTTTTATGTAATTACTTTTCTGGCCAAAAACAAAAACAAATGTGTCCTACAGAAATAATTAAGTGAGCAGAACATTATTTTATATTTGTTTGATAAAAATGTAAATGCTCAGTGACTTGAACTTTGTATTTCGTTTACCAATATAAAAACATTCTCAATACGATCTTCGGGGCTTAATGCCTATTTAGGGGGCATTTGCAGAGTTCATGCGGAGCAGGGTTCACTGTGAACGAATCACTTTAAAAACTAAAAGTCACAGTCCTGCATATCACATTACAAATGTATTTATATTATTACAACATAGTCTTTGCAATATGATGATTGTGCTAAGCTACAGAATTAATGAGAAAAGTTACCAGTCGACTTTTAAAAAAAGTATCACCATTTTACTCTCAATAGGTGCTTGACTTAAAGTTCATTTAAGGCCCAGTTTACAGCACACTTACCTATGAAAGCATTGGGTGATATATAGTGTAGTAACTAAATGAGTTAAGATTAGGTTTAGAGCTAGATTTAGGGTTAGTATACAGTTATTATAATTAATGTATTAGAGGACTATAAAATCAAGTGCTATTATTATACTATTAAAGTGCAGTAAAAATAACCTTACTTTCATGTCGCTTAAAACATGTGTAAATACATTTAGTAGGTCAAACATGTTTCAAACGACATGAAGGTGAGGTCATTTTTATACCATTTTAAAGTGTTTTTGGTGTTCTTCTTATTCGAAAGGATAATTAATTCTGTGTTATTTATTTATTTATTTATGTATTTATTTATTTATTTATTTATTTATTTGATAAAGCAGCACAATCACTGAATACCAGGAATATCCTGAAGAGGTGGAAACACACTCCCCTCATTCTGTCTGAGCTCTGTCCTTAACCTCAGAGAGAGAAAGAGAGAGAGAGAGAAAATAAAGAAATGAAAAGTCAAAGAGCAAGGGAAAAATGGAGAGTCATACATCTCAGTGAAACAACATGATTCATGAAAATGTCATGCTGACAGGGCTCAAACTGAGAGCCAACAGTTTGCACTCCCAAAATACCTCTTCTGACTAATGCCACTGCAGGATGCACACACACACACACACACGCACACACACACACACACACACAAATGCATATACTGTATATAACGCAGGTGTACTTCCAACACACACATTTGCTGTGAGGATTAGAAAAGTGTGACCTTCAAACCTTTAAATAGTACAGACTCGTTCTGAGCACTGGACACCTCACGCTGGAAAAAGACTGTCACAATGGTTAACATTAACAAAAGTGGGATGTACTGCTGTTGTGGTTTCAGACTGACTGAATGAATGTAAAAAAAAAAGCTGGAGGATAGTAAGATGAAAAATTATTATGAGGTATTTAAAGACTTACATGTATTATTTGTTTACTGAGCATTTTTCTATTCTGCCTATCAAAGAATACACAAAAATAGTTTAGTACTTTCCACACTATTTTTAAAATAAAAGCACTTTTTTTTTTAATATATGTGTAATAAAGTTAACAGATAATATCTAAGAAATGTTTCATAGTTACTTTCAATTATAATCCTATTATTTGACCATAAATTATTTGACTAGATGTGCTGATAGTCAATAACGGATGATATTGTGATAATGAACATGCATGATATTGATATTATGGGCATTTAAAATACTGCCAATTATTGTTTTCAAAACCTATAGAGTGTCTTTAAAGAATATTCAGACTGTTATATATTAAGTGGTTGTTCATCACAGCAGCAAATGTTTAATTTCAAACCATTTTCAGATGTTAAATTGGCCTACAACATGCAGGAGACGATGACAAAACGTTCTGACCATTTATAGACCTACTTTTTTTTATCACTATACAATAAGGCTTGATTTGTTAACATTAGTTAATTTAACTAAACCCATGATGCAAACTATAAAAGCATTAATTAATCTAAGTGTTGTCATTTGCTTAGTTAATGCATATTAAGTTGTAATTGTTTTATTAAATTGAGTTAATAACTAGTAACATTCAGTTGCATTTTTTACTAACATTAACATATTAACTGCATTAAACCTGATTATTTCTCAATCTTGTTTTTAATGCATTAAGTACCATTTATTAATGAGATCTTACAGTAAACAGTTATCTGTTTTAGTTTCAAATGCCTTTGCAATCAAATTTTTTAGAAATATTTGTTTAATTTGAACATTTATTTACAATAAAGTAATTGTTTTTCTTTAGTTTTTTTTTTTGTCCTTTGTTCTTTTGCCATTACACATGTTAAAAGTAATACATTTTGGTCAGCTTAAGTCAGTATCGTAATACAGGTTTCAGCCATTAATTGCAACAAGAAAATCAGATACAATTGTAAGGCTATATTTAACTCATTATTTATTAAACTATTATTATTTATTTATTTTTATGTTAATATATCAGTGCTTCCCACACATAAACTTTACTTAGGCGGGCTTTCCTGATATATTATCGGCCATGTATATATGTATATACATATATGCACAGCGTGTATATTTGGTAACATTTATATTTATCATTATCATCCTTTTACACTTTTTTTGTATCCGCCCAATTGCCAAACATCCATGATCGATTAACCAGTGGAAAATCTCCTCTCGCCCTACACGTTTCCTACTTCTCGTTGTGCATGCGAGACCTGTCAGACAATCTCACGTGCTCAGCAGACCCAAAGACACGCGCTTTTTTGGGACTTAAAAATGCGTCGGTCTGGGGTTTCTAAATCTCCAAAATTGTCCAGGATTCGGCTTTTGCGCTTTCTAAGCTGTCGTCATTTTTATTTTAAGCCTGATTTACTTTCGCTAGGCTTCGCAGCTGACAGCGCGTGCACAGCCGCAAGACCAAGAGAAACATTATATTATTAATATCATTATATAATTAATTATTTGATCGAAACAACTCATAGAAACATTTCTATTTACTCTGAGGGTGAAATTACTTCTAAACTGGCTGCAAAAGATTTGTACACCATTAGAAATGGTTAATTAACTCATTAATCTATTTTTTTCTTGTAATTATTATCATTTTTAGAGATTTTTATTCCATTGATGTTTTAATTCCTTTATGTCATTTATTTCTCATTTGCTGTATTTTTTAATGATGTTGATTTATTACATATCTAACATGCTTTGGCAATGCTGAACAAAACGTCAGCAGCAGATTTGACCTGTCAGTGGGTGCACGTGGCTCCTGAATAGAATAAAAGTAAAACAAATAGTGGATTTCTTTTTTTATTTCAACAGTCTTAAAAAAAAAAAACTTCAACCCATTGAAAAGAAAGTGTATAATAAATACAGTTATTATTAAAAATAACTTTTTTTGTTTTATGTAGGTTACCATGTATCATATGGAAAACCTATGGGAAGCACTGTGTCACGGATTGGTCAGGCTCTCACGATCCCCACTCACGAAGATCACCATCACCTGACTTCTAATGAGCACACAGCTGCATCACATTCACGAGCACCAGATAAAAGCACAGCACTCCAGTCGCTCATTGTCCGGGCTCGTCTCGACGAAAGCGGACAACTGAGCGACCACTCAGCGTAGTCATCCTCAGCTAAAACAAACGCTTTACTTACCTGTTCTCTTTGTATTCCTCCTAGTCTTCCTGGTCCACCCGAATCGTCCTGTCTTCCAGTCCTTCCAAGTCTGTGTCATCCTCTGTCAGCTGTATCTGGTGTGTGCTGTCCATCCTCGTGTATTCCTGTTACCCAGCCACGGAGGAAAAGACCCCAACATCATTCCTGATCCTCCTGGCTATCCTTCATGTGCTCCTTGTTGTCATTTAATAAACACCCTAACGTTTCCTTACCTCTGTCTCCTGTCCGCTTCATAACAGAAGCCCGGACCAATAACGACGACAACATGAGCACCCCCGATCACTTTCAAGAGCTGGTGGACCAGTTGAAGCGGATTCTACAGCCACCAGCTCCACTTTCCAACGCACCACCAGCACCGAGCACTTCCGCCTCCACAGTTTCTTCTTCGGCCCTTCCTTCCAGTCCCATGGCCCGACCAGCGCCCTACTCAGGCGGAGCGGGGGAGTGCAATGGTTTTCTGTTACAATGTTCCCTCATATTCGAAATGCAACCTTCTCTATATCCCACAGATAAGTCAAAGATCGCCTACATCGTATCACTACTCTCTGGGCCTGCACTTAAATGGGCTGAGACGATCTGGAACCAAGCCGGGCCGGTCATGAATTCCATCACTACCTTCACGGAGTATTTCAAAGAGGTGTTTGGACGTTCTGATGGGGAAGTAGCCGCTGGAGAGCAGCTGTATCATCTAAAGCAAGGTACTCTATCTACACAGGAATATGCTCTCCGGTTTCGCACTCTAGCAGCTGCAAGTGGATGGAATGAGAGATCGTTGTTGACCACGTACCGGCTCGGCTTGGAACCCACTCTCCGAATCCAGCTGGCCACATTAGATGATACTATGGGTCTGGAGAGATTCATCCAACATTCTCTCCGATGTTCCGATCGTCTCCGTTCCTATCAACAGGACACCATCACCCCCTCGTCTGCACTCCTCCAATCGCCTGAGTCAACAGCCTCTCCAGAACCAGAACCCATGATAATAGAGTCTGGAAGACTGACATCAGCGGAACGACAGAGGAGGCTGACCCGGGGTCTGTGTCTATACTGCGGTGTCAGTGGACACACCCGTATGGAGTGTCCCCTTCGTCCCATTCGGACTTCAGTGAGTGTATTCAGTACGAATATTGAACAATGTAAACCACTTACTACCACCGTACAAATAACTACTGCCTCTATTTCTCTCCTTGTCACAGCCCTCATCGACTCCGGGTCAGCAGGGAACTTCATCTCCCAATCCCTCTGTCGTCAACTCCACCTACGTACTGAGGCGTCCTCGCATATATACCAGATACAACCGATAACCCAGTGCACTCGATCTTCGACCCGTATCCATCGACAATGCGAAGACATCCTTCTTCAAGTGGGGTTGTTACATCAAGAGAGGATTCAATTTCTGGTTCTGGAGGGTGCAAATATGGACATCATTCTAGGGCGCCCGTGGCTGGTGAAGCACGATCCCATCATCTCTTGGGGCACAGGAGAGATAAAGAAATGGGGATCTGGATGTACACCTACCTGTTTTCCAAATCTCCCTCTTCAAGGTCGGAACCCCATTTCTTTGTTTACAACATCGGTCGAGAGTCCTCCTGAGAAGCAGTCTATCCACATTCCTAAGGAGTACAGCTCCTTTCATGATGTCTTCTGCCCCAAGAGAGCTTCCCAGCTACCGCCGCATCGGCCATGGGACTGCGCGATCGACCTAGTTCCAGATGCCCAGTTGCCAAGAGGTAGGATCTACCCGCTCTCGCTTCCAGAGAATCAGGCAATGGAAGATTACATAAGGGAGGCTCTGAGTCAGGGGTACATACGTCACTCAAAATCACCAGCCGCCTCAAGCTTCTTCTTTGTGGCCAAGAAGGACGGAGGGCTGCGTCCATGCATCGACTACAGGGTCCTAAATAACGGTACAGTAAAATACCGATATCCCCTTCCTCTGGTACCAGCCGCTTTGGAACAGCTCCGAGAAGCTAAAGTCTTCACTAAATTGGACCTCCGCAGCGCGTATAATCTGATAAGAATACGTGAGGGGGACCAATGGAAGACAGCATTCGTGACCCCTACTGGCCACTATGAATATGAGGTCATGCCTTACGGTCTGGTCAACGCCCCCTCCGTATTCCAAAACTTCATTCATGAAGTCCTCCGGGAGTTTCTTCACCACTTTGTAATAGTGTACATAGATGACATCCTCATTTACTCCCGGAGTGAGGCCGAACATCGCCAACACGTTGCGGAGGTCCTACACACATTGAGAGAACATCACCTCTACCTCAAAGCGGAGAAATGCTCATTCCACCAGAAGTCGATTCATTTCTTGGGATACATCATTGACCAAACCGGTATACGTATGGATGGGAAGAAAATTGAGGCTGTTCTATCCTGGTCAGAACCCACTTCCATTAAGGAGCTCCAGAGGTTTCTTGGGTTTGCTAACTTTTATAGACGGTTTATCAAGGACTACAGCAGGATTACATCACCTCTCACTAATCTCCTCAAGGGTAAACCCAAAGGACTGGAGTGGACCAAAGAAGCAGCCGCAGCCTTCCGCCTTCTTAAGAAGGAGTTCACAAGGGCCCCACTCCTGACTCATCCTGACCCAAATCTTCCTTTCGTGGTGGAAGTGGACGCATCCACCACCGGCGTCGGGGCAGTATTATCCCAACATCATGATACACCGCCCCGACTGCATCCCTGTGCCTATTTCTCTCGGAAGTTGAGCCCGGCGGAGCAGAATTACAGCATAGGAGACAGGGAGCTTCTAGCAATCAAGCTAGCCTTGGAGGAGTGGCGTCACTGGTTGGAGGGAGCCAAACATCCGTTCCAGGTGATCACAGATCACAAAAACCTCCAATATATCAAAGAGGCCAAGAGACTATGTCCACGTCAAGCCAGATGGTCACTTTTCTTCTCACGTTTTGATTTCTCCATTTCCTATCGTCCAGGACCCAAGAATCTAAGAGCAGACGCTCTCTCTCGTTTACACGAGCATCACGATCATGAAGAACTCCCAACGAAGATTCTTCCCGAACACATCTCCATTTGTCCGATCACCTGGAACGCTCCTCCAGTCGTTGCCACTCCGGAAGCCCCTGCTCCGCCGGGATGCCCTCCTCATCGGCAGTTCATACCACCTGAACACCGGGTAGATCTGATCCACTCCTTACATACCTCGCTAGGCACTGGACATCCAGGGATCAACAATACTCTCTCGCTAGTATCCCAACGATTCTGGTGGCCAAACATGGCAAGGGATGTGAGGCAATATGTTCAGGGCTGTAAGGACTGTGCCCAATCCAAGAGCCCACGTCATCTACCCGCTGGAAAGCTCCATCCCTTGCCGATTCCGAACCGTCCCTGGTCACACCTAGGAGTGGACTTTATCACTGACCTCCCCTCGTCAGAAGGTAATACCTGTATTCTAGTCATCGTAGATAGATTCTCAAAGTTTGTCAAACTAATCCCTCTGAAAGGTCTTCCCACAGCCTTTGAAACAGCCGACAATATCTTTAATCAAGTCTTCAGGTCATTTGGTATTCCAGAAGATATTGTGTCGGACAGAGGTCCACAGTTCATCTCACGTCTATGGAAAGCCTTCTTCAAGCTCCTAGGTGTGGCCGTCAGCCTCTCTTCTGGATATCATCCCCAAACCAACGGGCAGACAGAGAGGAAGATTCAGGAGGTGGGACGGTTCCTGAGGACCTTCTGCAGTGGTCACCAGAGCTCCTGGAGCCAGTATTTGGGCTGGGCAGAATATGCCCAAAATTCACTGCGGCAACCCTCCACCGGACTCACGCCATTCCAGTGCGTCCTGGGCTTCCAACCACCGCTCTTTCCCTGGGATGGCGAACCATCTGATGTCCCCGCAGTGGATCACTGGTTCCGGGAGAGCGAGAGAGTCTGGGACGAGGCTCATCAACATCTGCAGAGGGCAGTCCGTCGAAGCAAGGTAACCGCCGATAGAAGAAGGTCTGAAGAACCCAGATACACACCCGGACAAAAGGTGTGGCTATCCACCCGGGACATACGCATGCGACTGCCCTCTCGCAAGTTAAGTCCCCGATTTGTTGGTCCCTTCACCATCGTGGAACAGGTTAACCCCGTCACCTACAAACTACAATTACCCTCTCACTACCGTATTCACCCTACATTCCACGTATCACTCCTGAAACCCTATCACGATCCTGTTCTTCCCTCCACAGAGCCTGACCACGAAGAGGAACCCCCTCCTCCACTGCTCCTAGAAGAAGGAGCCGTCTACGCAGTGAAGGAGATCTTGCGTTCCCGACGTCGTGGTGGCCAGTTGGAGTACCTGGTGGACTGGGAAGGGTACGGCCCCGAAGAAAGGACATGGGTTCCCAGAGCTGATATTCTCGATCCTAGTCTCATGGTGGAGTTTCATGAGAGCCACCCTGAGTTCCCAGCGCCTAGAGGCAGAGGGAGACCACCACGGCGTCGGAGGTGTCGGCCCTCAGGAGCGGGCCCTGGGGAGGGGGGTACTGTCACGGATTGGTCAGGCTCTCACGATCCCCACTCACGAAGATCACCATCACCTGACTTCTAATGAGCACACAGCTGCATCACATTCACGAGCACCAGATAAAAGCACAGCACTCCAGTCGCTCATTGTCCGGGCTCGTCTCGACGAAAGCGGACAACTGAGCGACCACTCAGCGTAGTCATCCTCAGCTAAAACAAACGCTTTACTTACCTGTTCTCTTTGTATTCCTCCTAGTCTTCCTGGTCCACCCGAATCGTCCTGTCTTCCAGTCCTTCCAAGTCTGTGTCATCCTCTGTCAGCTGTATCTGGTGTGTGCTGTCCATCCTCGTGTATTCCTGTTACCCAGCCACGGAGGAAAAGACCCCAACATCATTCCTGATCCTCCTGGCTATCCTTCATGTGCTCCTTGTTGTCATTTAATAAACACCCTAACGTTTCCTTACCTCTGTCTCCTGTCCGCTTCATAACACACTGTATATTATTTACTGATTAAATATATAACTTATTTGTTTAATTATTCATTATTTATGATGATTTATGAAGTATTATATAAGAAAAAAATAAGCACTATAGGATTTTTGTCCCAAACAGTTTTCTCTTTGCTAAACAATAAGATGTATGTCGGAATAATAAAATTATATTCAACACAGTAATACACAAATGGTAGTGCAAATAAATTATTCTGAATGCACAAGTAATTAAGCAGCACAATTCTACAATAAAATACGCTAAAATTAAATTGAATAAATATTTTGGAAACATCAAAAATCTTAATCATGAACAAAACACTGCTCTTGATTACGACATCTACAAAAAAATTGTGTATGGGAGAATTTTAGAATATTATATATTATTAATTCTGGTCCAAAAGATACATTTAAACACCTTTACTGCAATGTACTATTGTACATATTGTACTATTTACTACTGAATACTATTAAACTATTGTTTCATAAGGAAACAATGGGGCTTTTAACTTGCTCTCTACATTCATATAACCCTTGAATGCAAAATGATTGCTGTATCAAAAAGTGCTTCTAATTTGCCTTCAAAACAGAGACCAGGTTGTGTAAAACTGCATCGGAGTATGAATAAAGCAAACAAGGCTCATATGCTCCGCGCCACACCACCTGTTTCTCCAGAGCACCTTTGCACTGAAAGAGTCAGTTGCCGAATCCAGTGTCTTAAGTCTAGTTTGCATAGAGCTTTGCTGTATTTGCACCACAGAGCTGAAATATCACGGTCAGAGCTCGTTGTGCATTTGTGAGGCGAGTGATTCAGTTTGCTATAAATATGTCTGCCCTTTCCACTCGGCCAGCACGACGGATTAGCGGCTTTCCGTCTCCAACGCCATGTGCGTACACAAAAAAGTTTGGTCCCCAGCTTTCCTCTCTACTTTCTTTTTTCCATGGTATACCCTTGCTGTGAACTGAGTGTTGTGGTGCGCTGTATATGTGAAAGATGAATAGTGAGAAAGAGAGATAGTGAGAGAGATGCAGTTTAGGGACAGCCTGAAGCACACAGAGCTCCAGTATCACTCTGATTCACTCGTTTCCCTCACCCTCTTTCTGCCTGATGGAAAGAGGGAGCGAGCGAGCGAGCGCTGCCGGAGTTGGGGCGCACCAAGAGGCTTTTTAATCTGTTACCGAATGAAAGTGTGCCAGATCACAGAGCGGCTGATGTCACCCGGGAAGCTGTGGTGCTCGCGCTGCACTCTGCTGTCTTATCTGTGGCACTGGGGCCACAGAAGCCTGTTTGGAGACTCATGCACATGTGCTCTACTTCTGTGGCGATGGCTAAAATCATTGCCTTTTCCCCGATGTACGTTTCATTTTGACGTACTTGCTAATTAGATATAATGTGGATTACTTCATGGAGTTAAAAGTGGGAAATACTCAAATATTGTCAAATCTATACACCAGTTATCACTATCAATTAGCACACAAAATAAATATATGGTAATTATAGTTTTTACCTTAATTACCATTCAGTTGTAATACCAATTATAGATAACATTTTTGGTTAAAAATGAACAGAAAAGAAATATAATAAAACTTACAAAAAATTGTTAACATTATATTCCTGTCAAGGCAAAGTTGAACTTTCAGCAGTTTTTAGGTTCACATGATCCCTCAGAAATCATATTACCTTGGAATGTGATACATTTCTTATTTTTTTCAGAATTATCTGATAAATGGAAACTGCAAAAGAACAGCATTTATTTGAAATAAAATAATTTAGCAAAATTAAAAGCTAATGTTACATTACTGATTAAATGACATTTTATAATAAAAAAAACTCTTCAAACCTTTGAACTATTAATTTTAGACATAATTATTTTAATACTGTATAATCTGTTTTCTATGCCTAACCGAAACACAACCCTCTCAATTTTACATTTTCAAAATATTTCTTCCTGGGTGATGTTTTCTTGATGGGTACCATAATAATGATCATAAAATTACTGATATCACCGTACCTGTGGGGATTTTTGGTCTTTATAATGTAGGGAATATCAGGTACACACACAGACACATACACACATTGAAAAATGTTTAAAGTTATGCATGCACAGCATGAAAAAAGCTGTATCTTTGCCACCATACTAAGATCACATAAGGACCATAATAAATACTATAGGAAAGTCTATAAAGCACATATAGGCCCAATCTCAAATTCCATTTTTGTACCCCTACCCTTTAAAATTTACCCTTAAGAAATTGGATAGCACTACAACATTTGCTCACGTCATCATATGTCATCACAATCTCTTGCTTCATATGACATTGATGACATTGGCTGCTGTAGTTATTCGCATTATTTTTTGGTATTTATCTTTAGGAAATCAGAAGGCAACAATATCATGTTATCATAACAATATAATGTGGCAATAAGATCATAACTGTACTGTGTATTTATACCCTGGCCATATTCATCTATATAAACACACAAAACAACATTAACATCACACCAGAAACTGTAATTTAGGTCATTCTCAGCCACTAGACTTTTCTGACAGGGTATGCGAATGTCATCGAGTGTCAGATGATTATGTTGTGGGACTACTATACAGGTTATAGTAATTATTATGGATTATAGATAGTGAAATTTATCGATTTTATTGTAGAGTTTTTTAAAGCATGATAGTAAAACACAAAACGCAGTTATAAATACATTAAAACATGTGCTTGTTTGTCATAAAAATTCTAAATAATGACAAAAAAAATACTAATTTGTGCTTCTCCTGACTTCCATGTGCAGCCATGCTGCCGTTGTAGATGGCGTATTCTGGAAATTTTTCTTACCCCTTGGTTTCGAGTGTGGTCCTGAAAAGCCTCTGTTTCAAGGGCTATCTAGCCCTTTCCCTTGGCCCTACGCCTCCAAGTTAAAGAGAATTGGGACACCACTACCCCTTCATGTGAGCATGCAAAATGAGGGGTATGGGTAAGGTGAAGGGCTAAGGGGTAAAACTGGGACTGATCCATGGTCCCTTTTGCCACTGTAGCAAATATTACTTTGACATTTTGGAGTCTTAACTACTGAAACTATAACAATGTTTTTTTTTTAAATGCTATTTTACTGATGGAGAAAATAAGACGTCATTACAACCCCCCTCTCACACAAAATAAAAACAGAATAGTCCTGACATAACAACAAAGGAAAATAATGTAGCAGTGCACAGAAAAGCAGCCAAGCACCTTCTGTCATTCTGTACACAAGCAAACGGCCTGTCAGTCCACTTCATCAATCTACACACAACTCGTGGTGAAGTCACCGCCATCCCTTGGCTCCAAATTCACCCCTGTGCCTATAGCCTTATTCATATTTCAGCATGAATCATGCTGGGATGTTGTGCTAGCATGAAAGGGTCATCTGACCCAGGGCTGTTATGAGCAAAAGAATTCAGGTCAGCTAGATGCTAACCGTTCTGGCAGGAGCCATCTACAAAAAAAAAAAAAAAAAAAAGACAGACAAAAAAAAAAAAAGACTTTTGTTAATCATTTATTTACCTTTCTTACAGTAGCACTAGCGGCTACTACCATCTATACTGTATACAAAGACTGAATTACCTTCTCTAGTTTGGGTCAAGCTAATCTAAGTCTCTGGCACAAGTAAACTGAAACGTCGACTTTCCATTGCAAAGCTCAAAGAGCATCGCAGGCACGTCGCGGCTTCCAATGCGATAAGATGAGCGTATTAGCTATTATTGGATGTAAACATTAGTAACCTCAGAACGGACTGGAAAAAAGCATGACTCCCCCACCCCAGCGTACTGTTTTTAGCCATCTGTCCATGCACTGTAAGCGTATATTTATATGTAAATACACGTGATGCGGGTGCTCTTGTTTCAATGAAAATACTCAAGTTGTGATGTGATCCAAAGACTTGCGGCCAGGAACAAATCAACAGCATGGAGCCGGGAACTGTCCTCGGCTGTACATAGCGAGAGGGCCAAAGGAAAATATGACACAGCAGAGCACAGCTGGGTCATTTAATGAATTAATAGAGGAATGTCTTTGCTCTGCACCCGAGATTTAAAATAGGCCTTCGAGATGAAATCGGATGCTGAAGGATCAGGGTAAGAAGGTGCATTGCTCATATTTTTAGGGGGACAGATGATGAGAAAAGCCAGATTGAGGGACCTCTTGAGAACATTTCCTAAGCAGCTGATGGGCTCTTCAGGCCAGACTTCTTAAAACTGCGGCGGGTCAGGAGCACAGTGCTGTGGTCCACTTCACTGATGAGGAGCAAGGGGGCTGCTCTAACCTCAATGCAATCTGCTTCTCTTTAGATGCTTGATGGTGCAGATTCAGACGTGCAAATGGTGAGCCAAAAACTGTATAGGGCAGGGGTGTGTGATAATGCTTATTAAGGGCTACCATTCTTCGCATTTTTCCTACATGCACCTGCCTTACAACTTCTAATCAGTGTGCAAAATTCCAAGCAGCTACGACATTTCATTAGGGAAAAAACACTTTGCAAATGTTCTACACTGTAAAATCCTGGCTGCATTACATTTTTATGTTGAATTAAATTAACCTACTTAACTAATAGTAATAGTTT
This sequence comes from Danio aesculapii, assembly GCF_903798145.1. NCBI lineage: Eukaryota > Metazoa > Chordata > Actinopteri > Cypriniformes > Danionidae > Danio > Danio aesculapii. The sequence continues at coordinate 22,439,318 of NC_079451.1, read as the reverse complement.
TAACTTATATTTTGTTAAACTAACTTAAAACAGCTTGCATGACTTATAAAGCTAAGTTAGAACATGATTAACTTAGTTTAATAAGTTACACTGAACAAAAAACATATGTTGTCATGACTAATTGACCATATAATTTTTACAATGTACAGTTGAAGTCAGAATTATTAGCCCCCCTGTTTATTTTTTCCCCCAACTTCTGTTTAACGGAGAGAAGATTTTTTTCAACACATTTCTAAAGATGATAGTTTTAATAACTCATTTCTAATAACTGATTTATTTTATTTTATTTTTGCCATGATGACAGTAAATAATATTTGACTAGATATTGTTCAAGACACTTCTATGCAGCTTAAAGTGACATTTAAAGGCTTAACTAGGTTAATTGGGTTAACTAGGAAGGTTAGGGTAATTAGGCAAGTTATTGTATAATGATGGTTTGTTGTTCTGTAGACTATCAAAAAAATATATAGCTTAAAGGGGCTAATAATTTTGACCTTAAAGTGGTTCATAAAAAATTAAAAACTGCTTTTATTCTAGCCGCAATAAAACAAAATAAGACTTTCTCCAGAAGAAAAAAAATATTATCATACATACTGTGAATTTTTGCTTGCTCTGTTAAACATAATTTGGGAAATATTTTAAAAAGAAAAAAAAAATTATAAAGGGGCGCTAATAATTCTGACTTGAACTGTATGTGAATGAATGCAATCTAGACATACTTACATCTGCATACTGTCATTGTCATCCAACCTAAAGTGTCTTCAACTCAATATTTAGTTCTTGTACTGCTCTACACTAAATATAAAGCAGACAAGAATATATGCACAACAATAAAAGATTTCTACTAATAACAATCAAACAAATTTTTGTTTTGTGTTGGTACCTTGGCGTGTTTAGGCCTGTCATGGATAAATATGACACTAAAGCAGCCATTTGGTGGCAGCAAGTCACTATTTTTCTGAGTGAGTCATTGAATCATTCATTCAAACAATTCAATCAAAATTGTGTTTACAATTACAATCACATTGTATCTGTGAAAATAGCACTGTTGCTTGATATTAACTATATTGTATAGGGTTTAAAAGGAATGTCGTTGATCTGTGACCCACAGCACACAGATGAGAATACAAATGACCAGCATTTTTTTTTTACTTGCAAATGATTTGCACAGTTTATCAAACTTGGAATGACAGACAGTTTTGCTGGCAACATACACTTTTTCAAGCCACTTAATCCAAATGAAACCCTAGTAATTTAGTTTGTTAATAAGTTACACTGAAAGTAGATAATAAAAGTAGTAGTCATGATCACATGAATGCAAAATGTTAATTATTCGACAACAGATGAGCTGAAAAGCTTTAAAAGCCTTTTGGCACCCACATCATCCAAGTCACATGCATAGGAGGATAAGATCTCAACGCATTACTTGCCCCGACTAACAAACACCTGAAGTCCTCACACTGAAAGATGCCTCTCTCAGACAGGATTCATTGCCTCTCGGCTTAGTGGAATATTGTGTTTTAACGGTCAAAATTATTTCATATCTGTATACACAACAACCTGCTTAGTTATGTCTTAAGTGAGCATAAGCAGATGGGAGGAAATCTGATGTGTTACTTTAGATACATGCAAATAATTATGTAATTAAAAAATAATAAACATGTTCATAATCACAGAGCAAATACACTAAAGTAAATGCAAATCACTTTCCATCTTAGTACAAATATCAAATACTAAAGTATGAAATTATATTAAACTGAAATTAAAAGTACAATTTATTAAAGTAAATCATGATACTGTGTTCTGTGTTTACACATAATCAGCATCTCCTCTTAGTTTAAGATGAAGAAAAAAATGATTTTCTATCACTTATTATCAGGCAGAGAATAGAGCATAAAATAAAACCCAAATAAAAAAAAAATTAAAAAAAAAACCAATTCAGAAAAATACGAATATTGACTAATAAAAAAAAATTATAATAATAATTATGGGCAACACAGTGGCGCAGTAGGTAGTGCTGTCGCCTCACAGCAAGAAGGTCGCTAGTTCGAGCCTCAGCTGGGTCAGTTGGCATTTCGGTGTGGAGTTTGCATGTTCTCCCTGCGATCGCGTGCGTTTCCTCCGGGTGCTCCGGTTTCCCCCGCAGTCCAAAGACATGCGGTACAGGTAAATTGGGTAGGCTAAATTGTCCGTAGTGTATGTGTGTTTGAGTAAGTGTGTATGTGTTTCCCAGTGATGGGTTGCAGCTGGAAGGGCATCCGCTGCATTAAAATAAAATGCTGGATAAGTTGATGGTTCATTCCACTGTGGCGACACCAGATTAATAAAGAGACTAAGCCGAAAAGAATATGAATGAATAAATAATAATAATAATAATAATAATAATAATAATAATATATATATATATATATAAAAAATTAAATTAAATTAAAATGATAAAATAAAATAACTATTTCAGCCAACAAAGCATTTTGGGAAACTACAGAATATTGACTAATAAAATAAACAAAACAAAATAAAATAAAATAAATAAAACAAAACAAAAATGATAAAATAAAATAAAAATGATAAAATAAAATGAAATAAAAATAAAATTAAAATGATAAATTAAAATAAAATAACTATTTCAGCCAACAAAGCATTTTGGGAAACTACAGATGATTAACTAATAAAATAAACAAAATAAAATAAAATAAAGCATCACAGTGAGAGTGGGTAGCACAACTGCCTCACAGCAAAAAGGTTGCTGGTTCGAGCCTCGGCTGGGTCAGTTGGCATTTCTGTGTGGAGTTTGCATGTTCTCCCCATGTCCAAAGACATGCGCTTTAGGTGAATTGGGTAAGCTAAATTGTCCGTAGTGTATGTGTGTGAATGAGTGTATGGGTGTTTCCCAGTGATGAGTTGCAGCTGGAAGGGCATCCGCTGTGTAAAACATTTGCCGGATAAGTTAGAGGTTCATTCCGCTGTGGCGACCCCTGATTAATAAAGGGACTAAGCCGAAAAGGAAAATGAATGAATGAAAATAAAAGTAAATAAATTATCATTTAATTAAAATTAAATTTTGTTTCGGCCAACAAAACGTTTTGGGAAAATGCAGAATATTGACTAATTGCAAATGAGCTGCAACAACACCAATTGTAATCATTATTCAACTAGGTCAACAAAACATAAAAGATACACACCTCAGTCCAGAACACCTGTAAAAAACTGATCTGTTTCGCCCCATCCTAAATAAAGCTCATATGAAGCCTCCTGGACTCCAACTAGCTTCGTCATACAGATTGTGACACACTTTCACTCTGGGATTACATGGAGATAAAACACTGCTCTCTCAAATCTCTGGGGCTCTCCTGCAATTTTCACAAGTACTCTTTGCAGGAACACCAAAATAGTGAATCACTTCAAGAGAGCAACAAGAAACCACAGAAAGAACATGGACAAAGGTGTGGAGGCAGATAGGACAGGCGCTGGGTAGGAAACAGGCTTCCAAGATTTGAGCTCGTGGCTTCAAAGGACACGCAGTGCAGCACAGAAAGAACGCAGCAGGACCAATCTGAGGCTAGAACAAAAAGAGCCGCACTCCTACAGTGCCAATTCATTTCTCCTTATGAAACTGTTTAAGTTGGAGGGCTTTTCTTCTGGGAGGCTCTCAGCCAGAAGAGCCTGGCGCTATATTAATTTCATCCCTTTACCTTTTGCAACCCGGAGACCTCTGACCTGCCTTACCTGTATAAATAGAAAGAACTAATTTACTAGCGAGAAAGCGCTAAGGGGCAAACATGTCCTGGGTAATGAAGTGTTCAGCTTGTGCATGATTAACCAGCTGGTGGGGGTGGGGCAGAAACCACAGGCCATGAAATAAGGGGTAAAATTGATTAGCAATTTTCATTTACACAGCTAAACAAAAGCTGCTTTGCATATCAGCCTGGTTGGTTTATGCTGAAAATGCCATACGTGAAGCTAAGCTAATGGACCTAACTTTTTAGGGTGATACCTCAGATCACAACCAAAAAAAAAACAACAAAAAAAAACAGAGCTATTTTAAAAGAGGTGGTCATGCAGGCACACTGTACCAGGTGCAATGCTTTCTGTTAGTGGTCCAGTTCTAAATGTAGACTGGTGAACAACATGCCCAGAATGTTAAAGACACAATATCATTTGATCCTCTATTGTTGCACTGCAATTGTGCACCACTGTTCAGGAGATCTCTTGCTGCTATTTTGGTAATCGTCAAAATGTTTTTCTTTAATTACACAAATCTCTATGGATCTATGCATTTAACAGCTCTACCAGGCAATATATTTATGATCCTTTGTTTAAATAATGTAAAATACTACTATCAAAATTTGAATGTATGGTTTTATGTAACCAATTTTGAATCTATAAGGTCTGCAAAAAGATCAAGTGCACAACAAGTATTGCTTCCTAAATGAACAGTTGAAACAAGTCATCAGCAACTGATCTATGTAGATATGTAACATATTTGCATAATGCAGCCTGGTCACGAATAATGAATACTTTGACCCGCCCTCAAAGGCTTTAGTTAGAGTAAAGAATTAACATTGTGTCAAGTAGCATTTATTGTTTTCACAAAACATTTTTTGTATTACACCAAAACCCCATGTTATTCAATATGTTTAAAGGGATCTCATACATTGTAACTGCATTTTTGCTTTGGCTTATAACAGAATTTATAAAGAATTTATCTAAACACGGTTGAAGTCAGAATTATTAGCCCCCCTTTGAATTTTTCTTTCTTTTTTAAATATTTCCCAGATGATGTTTAACAGAGCAAGGAAACTTTCACAGTTTGTCTGATAATATTTTTTCTTCTGGAGAAGGTCTTATTTATTTTTTAAATTAAAAATTATCAGCCCCTTTAAGCTTGATATTTTTTCGACAGTCTACACAACAAACCATCGTTATACAATAGCTTGCCTAATTACCCTAACCAGCATAAGTAACCTAACTAACCTAGTTAAGCCTTTAAATGTCACTTTACGCTGTATAGAAGTGTCTTGAAAAAATATCTATGTACTGACATCATGGCAAAGATAAAATAAATCAGTTATTAGAAATGAGTTATTAAAACTATTATGTTTAGAAATGTGTTGAAAAAATATTCTCTCCATTATTCAGAAATTGGGGAAAAAATTAACAAAATGGCTAATAATTCAACTGTGTGTGTATGTGTATGTATATATGTATATATATGTATATATACACACAGTAAAGGTTTAGGTTTAGGTAGTTATTAAAAAAAAAATTAGCAGCAGACTAAGGTTTGAATTGATATGAAATATAAAATCAATGGCATCACCTGGTCCTACAGAGTGTATGAAGAAAACACTGAGGAAGCCTTTGAAGCTGCAATTCACTCTTAGTAATGTGAGTTTTGTATACAAATTGGCCCAATTAGAGAAGATAGGGTCCCAGAAAGGAGGTATTTTACAAAAAAATCATCTTTAAATTGAGCGAAGAGGTGATGTGAAATTGTTATTATGAGAAAATGAAAGTGATTTTGGCCTCGATTGGATGCAAGCCCATTGTAAGGGACCTTATATAAAAAGTTAGTAACCTAAAAATAGCATAACAGGACACTTTATAGGCTCTATTGTAACGATCTAGGAGCAAAGTTTAAAGCGCATGGCGCAAAAGCACTAAGAATCCACTTTTGCTATTTTAAGGATGGAAAAATATGTGCTTATTCTCTTAATGAGTTATGCGTGTGTTTTGAGAATAAACCAATCAGAGTCTCATCTCACATTCCCATTAAGAGTCAGTTGCACCACGCCATGGCGCAATTTACATGGCCGACTTTGTAAGGATAAAGATCAAGCCTCCTCCATTCAGCCTTTTTCTCTTTTTCTTTCTCTCTTTCTTGGATGAGGAAACGGTGTTGCAAGCACTCCACCAAATACATCCATTAACCTACGTATTTAATTTTGTTTGTTAAGCACAAAGAATTGTTTCAAAACTATTTCTAAATTCAGTTCTAATTTCCAGCAAAGGAATAAATGAACAGTAATAACGAAGTGCTGAGTTATATCCAAACACGCGTCATATGCCCCATAAGGTTCAAAACCTGACAGGTGGACAAATCTAAGCTTGTTTTTAATAAAACAAATATAAATTTGCATATAATAAATAATAGCATTATACAAAAGCAAGTTGTCATGAATAAACTGAAAAAAGCCCCACGGACATGAAGGCACTGATTATTTTAATCCTTTAAATCTTTTTCTTTTGTAAAGCTATTTGTGTATCGCTGTACATCCTGTGTGAATTCAGCAATGTGTAAGCGAGGCACACAACTGACGTGCTCTACGCTTTCAGTTGGTCTATTACACAGTCTATTTCAGTTCCTCAAAATTGCAACGCACCAACAATGCGCCTTAACACACCTCTTTTCTAGACCGGCACACCAATGAGTCCACAAAGTGGGGCAAATGGATTTGTTATTTAAACAACGTGGTGCAAAGCAGGAAAATTACTGTTGCGCTGGTCTGAAAATAGCAACACATCGCGCCAAACACGTCTTGCGCCTTATTGCGCCGGGTGTATGATAGGGCCCAAAATGTTGATTTTAATTTGATTTGATTGTTGAATAACCTCTAAGTACCACCACAACAAACTTATTTAAACTAAGTTCCAATAACATGTTTATGTGTGCAAAATAATTTGTATCATTTGAAAAAAAATAAAATTAAACGACTTTCTACTTTGCTGTATGCTAGATGGTCTGGGATTAAGTTTGTTTTAAATCCCTAAACACTTACATTTTTGGCTAGAGCATTATTAATGCCAAACACAACATTTTAAAGACATTTTCAATTATTTTTCCATCGAGAAGTATTACATACACAGATATCTGACAAGTAACCAAAAAGCACAGAATTGTCATGCAATAACCAAATTAAAGCTCCACAGAAAAATACTCTTGTGTAGCAAGTTTATCTCCATTTTTACTAAGTGTGAGTGTGTTTGCCTGAGGCGCTGTCATCTTCTCATAGAGAATCCACAGCAACAACTTCATATTCAGGCACATTACTGCCTTTAACTCCCAAACAGACCTCTCTATATATATCCCATACTGAATATATTCATGGAATGATGAGTAATGCAACTGTGTTATGACATAAACGAGCATTAAACAAGTCCCTACATGATTTAACTACTAGACCTTTGGTTAAAGTCAATAACATAAGAATAGTCCGTCATCCAGACCACAATACTGCTCCAATATTTAAACATCTAACATACATATAAAATGCATGCAGTAGTCCGTACACTGGAGTAAGAGCAATTAATACTGCTATATAGCAAGAGAGTAAAAGCATTTTCATACATAGATACATCCATCTATACATATTTAATGTTTTATTTTATCTATAATTGTATTTGTCCTTTTTGTATAAAAGCATAGTCCAAAAACAGCTTCTTCTTATTCAGCTTTTCCCTATAAATGCAGTACATTATGCTAGAAAACTAAAGTTGCCTCTGCACATGAAAAAGTAGTGCTGTGCAGTGCCTGACAGATAGTAAATGCAGCAGAGAAAAAAAGAGAAAAAAAAAAGAAAAAAAACTTCTCTTCAATACACTGTACACAACTCCAAATTTAATTTTCTGCAAGATTACACACAATAATTACTAGCTTTATAAACCCCATAACTAATGGCTTCCAATTAGAGGATCTATAGGTATCGATCTGTCGAGAATTTGAGAGTAGCTTTAACACAAAGCTCTTAGTCTTAAAGAAAACACTGGAACCATCCACCAAAGATGAGGAAGAGAAGATATGGAAATGGGCGGACCGGACTGATGGGTTTTTTTTTTTCCTTTTTCTTTTTTTCTTCAGGTAACGTTAAGACTGCAGATGCCAAAAGCAACAACGCAATTAATTCATCTCATCTCACAGTTGTTTAGATCGCTTGAGACTCTTTATGAATGCTGGACCAGGAGTTTTCCTCCACGGCCTTCAGATTTATGGCATCTATCTACCACATTGTTTAGCTTGCTTGTTAATTATTCAAAAGGTGAAGGATACTTCAGAGTGTGGCCTCCACTAATAAACCATAGAAGATTAATTTCCTACAGGAAGCCACATTTCAAACTGGCCTCTCACAAGGCTGAAAGTTACAAACACCATCACACCCTAGCTGCACAACAAAATGCTTTTTCCTGATACTCGAGGTAAATGAAAGCATCTAAGAAACATCACATTTAAAAATAGATAGATACATATTATTATTGCTAATAAAAAGGTCACCACAGTATAGCTGCACATCTCATAAAAAATGGTTACAATTCATACTAATAACAAACCATTAACTAATTAGCTGCTTATTAACAGTAAGGTAGACGTTGGGTTTTGGGTAGGATAGGGATGTAGAATACTCCCTCATACCTTCCCACTACTAATAATTAGTTAATATCTTAATAATAAGCAAGTATCAAAGCTTGTAGTTAATAGTGTGAATTGCAACAAACTAAAGCTTTACCAAAAACAAATGTAAGCCCATTTACTTGACATGCATGACATGGGCAAAATTATCTGGGCCACGGAATTTATGGTAGTGGCAGTGAGGTAATACACATTTCTTAATTCAGAGTGTTAATCCTCAGGATTAACAAACTAAATAGGTCTTTTGGAGATAATGAATTGACGCATATGCGAACAAGTAACCGTATGTTATGTGGATCGCCAACTTCACAGGGAATCAAAAGATCTCGGTGTTCAGAAATTAATGCATAGGCTACTTCGGCAACTCCAGAGTCAAATCCTGCTGAACTAAAGCGACACGCTGTGTACCATGCCCCAGAATACATTGGGAAGAGGGTGAGCTTGTAAACTTGACGGATACATTATGACAGTGGAATACTAATCAGGAGATCATCTTTGCTCAAAGTCTACAGGATTTTGGAGGCCTTTTGCACTGCAAAGCAAACCAGGGATTAGCAGTAAATAGATCTTTTATGAGAAGCGAATGGGGATTTTAGTATATAAACTGCAGAATGTAAATGAATTATTAATTAAAACCATATTAAATGACAATAAAACATCAACATACAAGAATCACACATACATTAACAATGACTGTATATGTTAATGTGATTTTAACATGTGGCTGCATGTATATCAATATCTGTTTCTACACATATATAGATAGTTCACATATATAGATATAAGTTCAATAAAAAAAGTAAGTTTTCACTTTCACTCTTGAAAAGTTTTATGTGCTTGATGAATAAAAGTTAACATATATTTTTAATTACTCATTTAAAATGGTACTGTATCAAAGTTTTCACAAAAACATGAAGCAGCCCAACAGTTATGAACACTGATAATAATAATAAATGTGTCATGAGACCACATAGATCCTCCTATTAGAATAATTTCTGAAATCATGTGAGACTGAAGTAACTGAATACTTAGCTTTAAATCAGATGAAAACATTCAAAAATACAGGATACAGTTATTTCAAATTGTAAGAATATTTCACAATTTTACAGTTTTGTATTTTTTAAATCAAAAAAATTTAAGAAATATATAAATCCAACAGACCACTATTGATGAACTTACTATTTAAAAAATAATACTAGCACTCAAAATTTGAAAGTATAACTGTTTAATATATAAACGGCAGAATTAAATGAACTATTAATATAGTATATTAGTTTATTAACATATACTGTATAAGTTAATGTGATTTTAACGTGTGGTTGCCTGCACAGTATATCAATATCTGCATCTATAGATATACAGATAAATATAAACAACATGTTTTTAACACTGTAAAAAAAAAAAAAAAAAAAAGTAAAATAAAAAAAAAAAATTCGTGACTCTAAAACTCAAACATTCAAAGAATTTTCAGCATCATTATGTCATATGATCTTTCACACATCATTATAATACGCTGATTTGCTGTTCTACTGCATTATTCTGATCCATTTTTATTGGAACTCAATCAAAAATAATGACTCCTACAATTATAATGTTAAAAAAATGTTTTGCTGCTAGTTTTGTGAAAATACATTTTAATGAAAAGATATTTAAGGTGTTTATTAAAAACAAATTCGTTTTTATCCTTATAAATGTATTTGCTTTCACTCTTGAAAAGTTTCATATGTCCTTGACGAATAAAAGTGAACATATATTTTTAATTATTAATTTGAATGGTATCAGAGTTTCCACAAAAACATGAAGCAGCCCAACAGTTTTGAACAGGTATATAACAATTATTATATTAATAATAATATTAATAATAATAATAATAATAATAATAACAATAATAATAATAATAATAGTCTCATGAGCAGCAGATGATCCTATTAAAATAATTTCTGAGATCGTCCAAACTGAAGTACCTGAATACTTTGCTTTAAATCAAATAAATGCATTCAAAAATACAGGATATGGTTATTTTAAATTGTAACAAAATGTCACAATTTTCAAACTGTTTTGTATTGTTTTTATCAAAAAAGAAAGAAAAATATATGATCCAACAAACCACTATTGATTAATTTACTATTTAAAAAATAATAATAGCACTCAAATTCTGAAAGTATAACTGTTAATGTATGGATATATTGGGTCCCTAATAAATACTTGTGGATCTGCACTGTGTTGTTTTTTGTTGTTCCATCCATTTTCGATCATCACAGTTAGGACCACTAGCCAATTTAGAGAAATGACCAGTTTACCCAAAAAAAAAAAAAAAAAACAGATCTGTAGTTTTTACTGCAAACATACAGCAGAACTGTGGCAGGCATCAGTGGTGTGGGTATTAATAGACGATCCACATTCTGAAAGCTCCGGGTATCAATTAGGGAGTGATGCATACACAGCAAACAGGGTGCGAGTTTTTTCACACACACACACACAAAATCTAGACATTTTTATAAAAGGATTGCATCCAATCCTGTCTGGTTGCACGCTGTAAGTACTAATATGATCAGTAAAGCTTCTTTAGCTAGAGTCATACTTTCAGTATTGGTAAAGCATGTGGGAATTATTGACTGGCTGACCTGGATTGGCTAGCAGAGCAGTCACAGAGCTACAACCAGATCCCTCGTGCTCTACATAAATACAGCGGGATTGAAACAAGCACTCATTTGCATGTCCTGTATTGTGTCTGCAAACTCACTGCCATGATGCGTGAGAGACACATTAATCGCAAGCAATACTTCCAGCGCGGACAGATGCACTGTGGCCTACAAGCAGGTGGTCCTTGTACGAATGTAACCCGCTACTATTATAACACCAAACGAAATAACCAAATCAGCCTACAATGTTGTGACAATATGCTTCGGTTCACAGTGAAACAGAGATTACCCGGCTTTGAACTACAACAGCGCGTAAGCTTCACAGAACAAAGTTTGGCAGGCTTTTTCAGAGACATAAGGCATTTTATGTTTCACCTAATCCCCTGTCAAAAGCATTAAGCATTTAAAGAACCAAGCAGCCCATATCCAGAACCACCGTGGCTCAGTCCAGCCTGGCGGGTCAACACAGAGCAGCAGGTCTCCCATGCACCCCGCTGTCCCTCCCCGTCAGAGGTGTGCCTTACTTACGCTGGATCCTGGCTTCCCTCAAAGAGTTCTCTGGTGCAGTTTTTCAAGGACAAGGACGTCCGCCCGCCGGCTGCCTCTCGCTTTTCCTCCCCTTTCCCAGTGCAGCGACCACAAACACACACAAAAAAGCCTGCTTGCTTTCCCTCAGCTAGCCTGAATCAGGGGCTGTGTGTTTCTCTCAAAATCATTAAGCAGGACCCTAGCTTGGCAAGTGAGGGTTAGAAAGAGGAGGGAGGAAGAGAGAGCGAGAGAAGGAGGGAGAAACAGAGAGAGAGGGAGAGAGAGAGAGAAAAGAGGCTGCTGGGCAAGCTGACCGGCTCGTTCCCTCTTGCTTGTGTACTAGTACACAGCGCCGGCTGATCTCCTATTGCAAGCCGGCAGAAAAGAGCTGCTTTACTGAAAAGCAGAAGCATCACGTTTCAAGGAAGTGGGAGCCTGGATCTCCGGGCTAGTGGGCTAACTGTCACCAGCCGAGAGCCTCTGGGATCTGTGGTCCCTGATGTATGCCTGTCTCATGTGAAAAATGTTGATTGTTCAAACCCCCCCTCCAAAACCAGACTTCTATAAACAAACAAACAAACAGCTATTTCAAGAGGGTTCACATTTCGGGAAATGCTCTCCACCACTTCCTGCTCACTTCACAATGGCTGTTTGAGTGGAGTCTGCATAAATCATGAACAACTCTCCAATGAAACAACAGACACCTGACTTAACAGCTTTTCACACATGAACTAGTTAATCGTGGGTCATTCTAAACCCCCTGTGAATGAAATCTTCCTGCTTCACATTTTGCATTGCCCATTATTTACTCAAGGTTAAAATGAATCCTTGGTATTCATACAGTGACGTTTCACACTTCATTCAAATGTACATTATTTGAACTGTCAATGGCGGCTTAAATGTGACCAAACAGACCATCAGTAATTAGATTCAATTCAATTGAACTATAAATTCTTTATGCAAACACCTTTATTGATGTGACTGAACTCAATTGGAATGAAAGTTTGATCAGATTGTTAGGGTTGGTTTAAACCTTTTCTAATCTGATCAAGAGGACATTTATATTTTTTAGTGGATTATATCGGAAATAAACAATGACATTTGATGCAAGGAACGAGCTGCCTTCTTTCTTTTGGGGGAGCAGGGGATTTTTACAGCTTGATAACTAAATGCAATGTGGCATTAAACGTCATGTCTATCATGTATTTAGTTTTCAGGTAAATGTGCATTATGTTTCATGAATCGGAATGGTTTTATTCAACTGAAAAAAATGACCATGTAAACATTGCGACGTCAATGTTAAAATAAAGGCTTTAGCATTAGGTGTCCTATTTTCCCAAATGCAATCAATTGGGCTATATATTATTTCTGGAATATAGAAGACTAAAACTTTTCTTTAGTTCAACTGATGTGTTTATCACTATTTGATATTTTCACCTTTACAACTAAAATAACTGTTTGTACAATCTTTCTGCAACTATTCAAAGCCTGAAAATATGAGGCACGTAACTGGCTGTCAGCTGGTAAGCACATGGTCATAACGTCACATGGTTTTGGCCCCTTGCTCTTTTTCTTTGGAACAGGATTTCATAACCTTTGATTAGAAAGTGCTGAGGCCTCTTATAAATTACAAGTGTAAATCTTATTTTATCATGGGTTAAAACCAGGAGTTTAGAACAATGATAACTCAAAGTTGGATGCAATGTGAAGAGCCTTTATTTTAAAGAAGGGGGGGGGGGGGGGCAGAATGTATTTTTAAGGCTTGGTTATGTTTATAAGATGCAAAAGCAATGTGTGCTCATGCTTCACTTGTAAAAAAATAAGGTTATTTTTTTCATATATCTTACTTTGATTATATACAGCTACTCAGTTAGCATGAAAACCACTGTCATATTTAAGAGGCTCTGATTGGTCAGCTAACAAGATGTGCTGGGATTCACGGATCGGCTCCACATCACAAGCCTCCACAAGCACACGCTTTGATTCTGCTGTGTAAATAGTGTCAGTCAGAGTAGCTGTTAGCAGTATCTGTTTGAGCCTTAATCAGACAGAAAATGAAAATGAACCTCATGCCTGCACTCTAAAATAAATTCTGACAAGTGTCTGTAATGAGTGAAAATAGAATGTGAATTTAAGAGAGAATCGCCATTTTATGTATGCATGTGTGTGAACAGTCTGAAGACACATGTAACACGATAACCGCATGTGTGTGGGACCGATGTTTGTTTTTTATTTTTCTCTTTCTTATTTCACATCACACATCAACTACACATTAACATCAACTACATATGCCTGGATTAAGTTATTTTTCGGGAACATACAGTGACGCTGTTGACAGAACAATAAAGCGCAGGATGTGACTCGTGTGAGTTTTGATAGATTTTTCTGCTCCAACACGAGTTAGGTGAGCTATCCTGTATTTTTTTTACCTAACTCAATGTGTTACAAGTCTTTCACATATATTCGGAATAAGCATGTGTAAGTAATGTGACACGTCAACATATCTTTTGTGAGCTCATTATCTCAGATGTAGAAAGCACAGAAAGAGTACGCATAGAAAGACGCAGCAGCGCTGCTGAAGATTGTGGGTGTTTACAGCGGTTTGATTGATAAATATGAATTTGCAGCTAAATTGTTAGTGGTGCTGTTGTTTCCCATTGTTTACATCCTTGCTACAACATAAGTGTTAAAGCTAGACACTGTGCTTGTCATAGATCAATTTTAACAAATTAAAAATACTTTCAGGTTGTGGCTCACAGTCCACAGCTTCTGCTTGCAGGATCTGCTTCTTTGAAGAGTTTGCTAGCTATATATCAAGAACATAAGTAACATTAAACTATAAGCACTTTTCTCTTTGTGTCACATCCTTTGGAAGCCCAAATACAAAAACAGAACAAGCTCTGTAGAAATTGCAGCATTTGGACGGCATTTTAGCTTTCTCTGCTATAACATTACAGCACCTTTTGCCATGCCCCTTTGCTGCGCGGGGTGTATGCATGTAACCGGAAACCCTTGTGATCTCACTAGCCCGGATGTATTTTTTTTGTAGTCCCCAAAGTCCGTTTGCTGTAGGCTTAAGCTAACTCTTAAAAGCCAATGTCTCCCTTTGCATTCAACTTTTATCATATTACATTCAGAGATGTTGTTTATGTTTACACAGCTACATTACACATCAACTAAAGTTTAAAATATGATATCGTAGTGGAACACACCTTTAAGCAATGAAACATATGGCTATTGCTAATGTGATGCATTTATAACTTAGTTTACTTTAAATGGGATATAATCCTGTCAAAATGTACTTACCTTCATGTCACTGCAAATTTGTAGGAGACAAAAGTTGACATTCTGAGGCATGTTCATGCTGTTCTTTTCCCACACACTGACACCTTATAGATGGCAGAGGCTGAAAAGCCTTGAAAAAGACAAAAAAAAATACAATGTTACTCACTGAAAGAAATTACCAAAATTAAATTTGTGCAATTTGTCAAAAAAAAACAGTATACTGGAAGTTTAATTATTCCTGTATAACATGAGTCATGATAAAAGAGCTCTGAGACTAGTAGTTGCAAGCTAAAAATGGCACGGTATTTTCAGCAAACGCAGTTACACGTGCATACAGATTCACTTTGTTAGACCTAGAATTAGTTGTACATTAATCTCCAAATACTATAAACCTGTCAGTGCCCTTTTAAAAACATTTATACTCCAAACTGTCTTGATATACCGAAACAAAATCCATAAAATTTTGCCAGATTCATTTAGTTTTAGATAAAACTGAATCCAATTTAAGCACCAATTACACCACCTTTACTAATGTGAAGTATGAATTTGTCATGAAGAAGCAACATAGTTCTGCAGAAAAGACCTTTTTTTCAATTTTAGATAAAATAAATAGAAATAACCTCAATGATGCAGTTACCGGTCAAAAATGTACATCATGAGTAAAAAAAATCTTTATAAATAAATAAAAACAGTATTAGGATGTGCGAAATTGATTTTATCCCTGATAATTTCATAGTATGTCAACAATATTCATTAGAAATTTAATCATCGTAGTTAGAACCTAACATAAAACCAGCTTTTGATCTTTGTCAAACCATCTGATTCTGATGCTTGATGAGAGACTGTACCAAATACACAACCAATTTGTGCGTCTGTTTTTAAAAAGTTTACAGTAACAGCTTGGAAAGTGTGGGTTAAATTGTAGTTTAGTTAGGAATGTTTGGAATGTGCAGGCTATACAATTGCAGTTTTTGGTATTCCCTGTACTTTGTCAATATCACAAATTAGTCAGTGTATGCCATTTATAGAAATGACAAATAGGAGGGTACACTTTTACAAAATTCTGTGGAGAACTGTGCATATTACACAATCGTTAGCAGCACGGACAATCACAAATAACTTCATTAATTTTTCTGCATTGCTCTAGAGAGGCTCTGGTACAGTAAAATCCCTTGAGGCGACTGACATCCCATATTTTGAGCTAGTTTGTGAATTGGGATCAACACTGCCGTTTACTGTAAATAAAACAGAACAAGAGTATTCGAGGCAACAGAAAATCAAACGTTAGAGATGTGTTGCCGATTCATATTGTCTAAAACTGCAGCTCTCAGCTCACGTTGTCTCCTGGTGGGTGTCCCATCAAATACAATAACACATCCAGCGTGTCGTTCGCTTGACACACTGCCATGTGCTCGGCAGAAACGTCGCTTTCTAACAGAATTGGGCAATTTCTCAAGCTTACGGAATGAATCGATCTCATGGCGGCCGCGTCGCTGTCTGTCTCCATCTCAATGTTACTAAACATTTCAAGGACAAGCGCTCCATTCGCTAAACAATGCGCATTATTTCCATCGACAGCGGCTAAAGTTACGAATACAGTGACGGTGGGACAATCTTTAGTCGTGTATATCTGATACACGCGCACTTTGTCCTCAACATCCCTCTGACTTTCTCGAGTTGATGATGTTTGAGGATAAAATTATTTTGAAATGTCGGTCGACACTGATATGAAACAAAAAGAGGGTGAAATTGGTCAAATGAATGAGGTAACAACCTTTAGATAGCAGCCTTGTGTTATTTAGAAGCAAAAGTGGGTGATTAAAAGCTTCATATACATGAATGTAGTCGTGCTGAAGATATAAAGCGTAGGTTACCTTCTGTGGCGGCTGTCCAGGTAAGAACTGCTTCTTAAAGTGACAGTGCCTGCTTTTTAAACTCCTGTCCAATCAGCTGCGGCGTCCACTGCCTCTAACGGGACGTTTTCATTCCGCAAATACGGGTTCTTATGCAAGTATCCTAATGAATACTCTCAGCTTTATACAAACACACACACAGATGTAGAGCTAAAGTGCAAGAGAAAGGGAATTATTCCAAAAAGTCTCTAAAGCCTTCTTATAAAAATGTCATTAAACGATTTTAATTTGGCATTTGGCAGTGTAAATATTCCTCTAGGGTTAAAAACACAGTCGATAATTACTAGTGCTGTCTGATTAACGATTTCATTTATTTATTTTTAGCAACTGGGCTCCTTTTGTTCTGTTTAAAACTGTTTGGTTCCACGATTCTCATGCAACAGCCTGTATATACTGCAGCAAAGAAGGTTATTATTCATAATGTATCATTAAAACTAAATATTTAGGCATCCTACTAATTTGAAATACAGCATTTTGCATCAGTGACAAAGGTGCATAAGGGCCAGGGTGGCACTGGCCCACTCAGATTGATGACTAGTGCATCCAATCATATGAGACCTTTCTCTCTCTGTGTTGCTAATAGAGGTGCGCTGATATTTCAGTTGTGTATATGTATTCTATGGCAAATTTTACATGCAGCTCAAGTATGCTCCCTCACAAACCACAACTGGTATATACTCGTCTTTAATCACGGCAATTGGATCCCAGATGTCTTATAGCTTTAGCGAAACATCATGTAATCCCACTCTGTAAGAGATGTGCAGATCATGTTATTTTGTGTTTGGACTTGTGAACATCTGCTCTAGATAAATATACACTCACCGGTCACTTTATTAGCTACACCTTACTAGTACCAGGTTGGACCCCATTTTGCCTTTAGAACTGCCTCAATCCGTTGTGGCATAAATTCAAGAAGGTACTGGAAATATTCCTCAGAGATTTTGGTCTATATTGACATGATAGCATCGCGCAGTTGCTGCAGATTTGTCAGCTGCACATCCATGATTCGAATCTCCCATTCCACACTATTCCAAAGGTGCTCTATTGGATTGAGATCTGGTGACTGTGGAGGCCATTTGAGTACAGTGAACTCATTATCATGTTCAAGAAAACACTCTGTGATGATTCGTGCTTTATGACATGGCGCGTTATCCTGCTGAAAGTAGCCATCAGAAGATGAGTACACTGTGGTTATAAAGGGATGGACATGGTCAGCAACACTACTCAGGTAGGCTGTGGTGTTGGCACAATGCTCATTTGGTACTAATGGGCCCAAAGTGTGCCAAGAAAATATCCCCCACACCATTACACCATTACCACCAGCCTGAGCCGTTGATACAAGGCAGGATGGATCTATGCTTTCATGACGTTGACGCCAAATTCTGACCCTTCCATCCAAATGTCATAGCAGAAATCGAGACTCGTCAGACCAGGCAATGTTTTTTCAATCTTCCATTGTCAAATTTTGGTGAACCTGTGGAATTTTAGCCTCAGTTTCCTGTTCTTAGCTGACAGGAGTGGCACCCAGTGTGGTCTTCTGCTGTAGCCCATCTGCCTCAAGGTTGGACGTGTTGTGCATTCAGAGATGCTCTTTTGCATACCTCAGTTGTAACAAGAGGTTATTTGAGTTACTGTTGCCTTTCTATCAGCTCGAACCAGTCTGGCCATTCTCCTCTGACCTCTGGCATCAACAAGGCATTTGTGCCCACAGAACTACCACTGACAGGATATTTCCTCTTTTTCCGATCATTCTCTGTAAACCCTAGAGATGGTTGTGCGTGAAAATCCCAGTAGATCAGCAGTTTCAGAAATATTCAGACCAGCCTCCATTTCTGAGAAATGCAGATAGAAAGTTATAGATATGCCCAAGATAAAAATGTTATAGTGGAAAATCTGTAGAATATGTTATATTGATTTTATATTTAGCATCACTTCTTTTTCTTAATCATCTCTTTCACTCTCTCTCTCTCTCTCTCTCTCTCTCTCTCTCTCTCTCTCTCTCTGTCTGTCTCTGTCTCTCTCTCTTCTGTGTGAAGAGTATGTTTCTGCCTATGGAGTATGTATGTATTGTGTTTAATTCTTTTATTGATTTATTCATTTACTTATACATTTTTAATAGATGTGGAGCATATTCAAACTGATTATGTTTTAGTGGTTTTCACTAATTTTTAATTATAAAAAACTTGAAAAATTAAAAATTTAATTTAAAAACAGGAACAATTCAGCTATGTCATTTTCATATTTATTAATGTGTGATTGTGTAATGCAGGGATTCCCAACCTTGTTTGTCAGGCCGAACACCTCTAACCTAAAATATTTATTTTACCCTTGACATTTTAAATTAATATTTCAATAATTTAACATCACATTTGCATGTGCATGGTTATCTGATAGTCACGTGGCATTCGGGTAAACAAAGCTTTTTAGCTCTTCTTTTGTTATATTTTCATTGCATAACAATGGATTGTTCTGTAATCAGTCAAAAATAGATATACATTGCTGAAGAGGGGTAATAATACTGACCTTAAAATGATAAAAAAAAAAATAATTAAAGAATAGAATGTATTTTTTTTGTATTTATATTTTAAGATAAGTATGAGACAAAATAATTAAATCTGTATGATCAAAGTTACTGATTTAAGTAATCAAAATAGTCAGATTATTAAAATGTGTAATTAGATTAGGTAACTAATTATAATTCTATGTTTTATGTAACCATTAACTTTACACTTTCGTAGTAATTTACACAGTGCTGAATGTAAGCCATTTTTCAAGTAACCCGTTATTTAGGTACTGTCTCCATAATAAGGGACATAAAATCATAAAATAAAATCATAAAATAAGGGATCATAAAAGATATCAGTCTTTGGAGTACAATGTTTATACTGCATTTTTTGGCCACTTTACATTACTGTCTTTAACTACAATGAATTGAATGAACTAATCACTAGATATAATCTGGTCATTGTGAGACACATGCATTTACATTATATTTAAAAATACTTGCATGTATAAAATTAATTTGCTCACACTGTATATTACAGTCCTTAATTAATGTGTAATGTAAGTAACTACTAGTAAATGTTACTTACAATATATACAGTTGAAGTCAGAATTTTTAGCCCGCTTTTAAATTTTTTTTCTTTTTTAAATATTTCCCAAACGATGTTTAACAGAGCAGAGAATTTTTTACAGTATGTCCAATAACATTTTTTTCTTCTGGAGAAAAGTCTTATTTGTTTTATTTCAGGCTAGAATAAAAGCAGTTTTTAATTTTTTTAAAGCCATTTTAAGGTCAAAATTGTTAACTCCTTTAAGCTATATATTTTTTCCGATAGTCTACAGAACAAAAAATCATAGTAATACAATAACTTGCCTAATTACTCTAAGCTGCCTAGTAAACCTAATTAACCTAGTTAAGCCTTTAAATGTCACTTTAAGCTGTATAGAAGTGTCTTGAAAAATATCTAGTAATATATTATTTACTGTCATCATGGCAAATATAAAATAAATCAGTTATTAGAAATGAGTTATTAAAACTATTAAGTTTAGAAATGTGTTGAAAAAAATCTTCTCTCCATTAAACAGAAATTGGCGAAGAAAATAAACAGGGGGGCTTATAATTCTGACTTTAACTGTATGTACCAAAGGAAGTACTGGGCTGTATAAAGTAACTATAGCATATGTGACCCTGGGCCACCAAACCAGTTTTTATGATGCATGAATTAATTTTTAGCAAGAGCCAAAAATACACTGTATGGGTCAAGATTATGTATTTTTCTTTTATGGCTATAAATTATTAGGATATCAAGTAAAAACCATGATCCATTAAAATATATAGCAAATTTCCTACTGTAAATATAGCAGAACTTTTGATTTTTGATTAGTAACATGTATGGCTAAGAACTTAAACTTTAGACAACTTTAAAGGCAATTTAGAAAGCTAGAAATCACTGAAATCTTTTAGTTTATAGATCTCAGTTACAAGAGAAATCTCAGAAATCTCAGTTACAAAAAATTGTCCTTATGACTAGTTTTATGGTCCAATGTCAAATATACTAATAGTACTTAATTATACTTGGTTAATGCCCAGTTTATATAAATACAAAGACAACCATTTACACATAGCACTACACCGGTCACTAACCTTACCCCTTTCCCACCTTAACAGCAGCAAACATGTTTTGCAATACAGTAAACACTACACAGTAAGTACATTGCACTTAAAAAATTTACTTTTCTGCAGTTGCATAGTAGATAAAGACACCCCAGATAAAGTGGGCCTTGCAAACTAGTAGCCACCCTGAAAAACTGAATGACAAAATGACAGACACAAAAACAGGATGTGCGAAGAGTTGAAGGAGATCGTTCCCAATTAAAGAGAGCAATCAATCAGCTCCAAGACACAAACAGAGGACTAACATGCAACCAAATCCCCAAATCCTGCTGACGCAGAGGAAAAGTTTCATATCTCAGATGCAGCCTGTCCCGTAACTTCCACCGCACTCTTCAAAAGAGAACAAGATGCCAAAGGTCACACCCCAAGCTCAGTCTCCATTGCTCATTGGGACACTTGGGTAATAATAAGCAAGAGACATTGTGTAACAACGCTTGACTGCTGCCATTCTGGCTGTGCTGTTATTTGGACAGAAGAGAGGCAGGCGACGGCAGACTGACGCCAGCATGAGATGACGGATATAGCTCGGGTGTATTGTTTTGGATTGTTTGTGGGGCTGGAGGTGAGAGTAGCCCAAGTGTTACCGACTGTCCATCCCTCAAGTGTCCCGGCATGTATTTCTTCCCTGGGGGGAAACGCAAACCTCCCCCCAGGACCCCCAGGATTAGGAGCTCTCCTATTTTTTGCCCCCTTCCACCTTGTCTCTCCAGTCACGCGTTGTCCGTGTAGTTTTTGTTTATGCAGCAATGATACAGCTTGCGATATCATTTGTGTTAGACCAGGTTATTTATGTCCACGCACTAATAATTCAGTTGCCTGGAAATAAATGTATTTCAATGACCTAAACCATGAATCTTAATCCAATAATATGCCTCTGATTGAATTTATGACGTATTTATTAAACTTAAGACTAATTAGTTCTGGGCCATAAATTCTGTAAATCACTCAAGTGACTAGTCTTTAATGCTGACCGAGTCAATGTCTCCAAGTATCGTCCTTCTCTGAATTTAGAAATAATGGTGTCCTCACGCGTGCAGGGGAAAGTCATTTTGCTGTGCTGTTTTGTTTAGTAATAAGGTGATACTTTACATTAAGGTCCACTGATTAACCCTTTAACTGCCCCACCAAGAAAAACAGATTTGGATTCATTTTTTAACTCATAATGTCGCTGGTTAACACACTCAATGCATTTTTTTGAACACGTCCCATCATTTCTAAAATATCAACCTCTACCATATCTCAGTTTATAGTCAAAGTAACGGAATTAATACATATATCATGAAAAATCTGAAAATATTAAGTGTAAGACCAATTTATTCAAAAACATAATCAAAATAAAAATTAAAATTCTAAATAAAATGTTTAAAATAAAACGTTTTGAACACTAAATCACTAAAGTAATCACTAAATTACTTATATATGCCATAGAATATTTCAGATTCTCATTGAACATGTTTCTTGTTTGTTTTTTAACAATAAAAGCAAAATCAAGTGTAGTAGAGCAACAGGATTATGTTTGTTTCCTTTTTTGTAAACCAACAATGCTGTGTAGTGTAAACCATTAACAGTCGTTATTTAAAACAGTCAAAATATGGTCAACCATTTGGTAGAGCAGGCAGTTAAAGGGTTAATGGAATGTACTAGCTAATCAATGAGCAATTCATTGCAGTTGCAGTATATTCACTTTTACTGGTGTAAATTAATGCAACACAGGCTCTTTGGAAATATGTGCACAGGGGTATATTAACATAATAAAACATTATTATTTATTTTTATTTATAATAATACCTTATTAAAGTTACTTTTAAAAATATTTTTCAAAACTATTGTTACACTGTCATATTATATGTCTCAGTTAACTGATTGTTTGAAACCAAGATTAATAAATGCACATTATTTTTCATGTTATAATGTTTTTTCCATGTTAAGTAATGTAGTTACTGATGTAAAAGATTGATTTGTTTTAATTCTGCAATTACCTGAATCCCTGTGAACAAAATCAGGACCCTCTCTTCTCTACCACACCACATGACAACCTCAAAACATTAAGCAATTCTAAGTGTGCCTCACACAGGTGAGTGGGCTTGACAAACCACCTGTAGAAAACACACTCTTTCATTTCTCTGATGCTTTAGCCGGCATTTGCACCAGTATTGGCACATTTGCACCCGACACTTTCTTACAATCACTCAATATATCTAAAAAAAATAATAATAATAATTGTGCAGTTATGGAGTGTGCTTCACACAGTGAGTGGTCTTGACAACTTGTAAAAACACTCTTCTCTTTATAAAAAATTTTATAAATAAATAAAATAAAAAAACACTCCCCCTCCTTATTCTATACTTAATTATCTGAGCACAAAGAGTTCCTTAGTATAATTATCACTTCTTGTGTGCATTGCCTCTTCTTGTTGAATCACTGAATGCCTCTTCAATTGTGTGTTACTTTGGACAAAAGTGTCTGCTAAATGACTAAATGTAAATGTAAGAAAACCTTATTGTAAAGTGTTCCCAATAATATATATTACAAAAGTGTCTGCTAAATGACTAAATGTAAATGTAAGAAAACCTTATTGTAAAGTGTTCCCAATAATATATATTACAAATGTGTCTGCTAAATGACTAAATGTAAATGTAAGTAAAACCTTATTGTAAAGTGTTACCAATAATATATATTACCTGAAAAAAATAAACAAAAGGTACAAACTATGTCTCTGATTGTAAATATTTAAATGCAACTGAAAGTCAAATAAATGTGTGGTGTTATCTGTAATTTGTTTGTGTTTTGGTTTGTTTATTTATTTTACAGTATAAAACATTCAGATTGATTCAGTCATATCAAATAATATTTTACTTAAATTCAGCTGAAGCCAGTGAAAAACATTTTTTGGTTTAAATTGTAATTCAAATGTGTTACCACAAGTTGGCGGTTCTTTCCGCTGTGGCGACTCCAGATTATTAAAGGGACTACACTGAAAAGAAAATGAATGAATGTGTTACCACATAAATCCATTGTTTGTTTGTTTGTTTGTTTTTTTTTTTTGTCTTGTTTTTTTTTTTTTTTTTTTTTTTTTTACTTTGAAGATTAAACAACAATAAAGATAGGTAATACAAAGGAAAACTTAAAATGTCTGCTCTTTACCATTTCTTTCTCTTTCTGCCTTAACTTGCATGTGTGGTATCTGAAACATCTGAAACATTACCTTTTTTATAATCAACACTTATGCTTGAATTATTTCACTGAAAATCAACAGGTAAAACTGTCTGAGTACTTCACTATCAACATTTTAAAGTTTACTGTTTAAATGTATTGATTTCCCCTTTACTCTTCAAGTCAATTCTTACTTTGCATCTTCAACAGAAACCGAGCAGAAAATTAGGGATTTCAGTAACACTTCAGCACTCTGGACAGCGCCACACACAAAACACAGTCTGCAATACACAGCAAAACTAAATTTTAAACATCACCAAAAAATTACACATCCTCAGCATTATAGGAAAAAAACTGTGTCAGTAAGATACAGATCCAAAAACAATAAATTATAAGGCACACATAAATTGCTGTTGCCTGGAAATATGACATACTGTAACACAAGTATCTGTCTTGTTAGAACTGTCTATTTGTATGGCCTTATATTATAGTTTAATTATTGTTATTGTTATTATTATTATTATTATTATTATTTGACTTTTTCCAATCATACACATCACTTATCTGTTTATTTTCAGTAATAAATGCATTACCAAACAAATCACTATAAAATAGTAAATAATAGTCAAACTAAAAGTTACAAGTAATTTCCTTTTTAAATTAATTGATGGCAGTTTAAATTTAAATGCATGGCAACAATGATGATTATTAAAACAATAACGTAAAATAAATATGCATGCATTTCAGCCACATCTGTGCTATATTTTCAAATAACATATTAGACTATATTAGATAATATAGCCATACATAATATAATATAGCTAATGATTTGATTGTGTTTTTTACAGTTTAAGAATGTTTCTTTGATCATCAAATTAAATATTGTGTATTTGTATACTGAATTTATTCACATCTTGCATATAATCATACATAATACATACCTGTTCATGTCCCCAATATATAAAATTAATTACCTTTGCAATAATAATAATATTAATAATAATAGTTTTACAGTACATAAAGCTAAAAGGATATATTCATGAATACATAGCAATGTAGTTTTCAATTTGAATAGAATGAAACACTATTGTCACTTAAAAGATTATTAAACTCTTGCCTTGCATGTTTTATATTTACACTCGTTTTGATTAATATTGCTTACAGCCTATATATTCTATAAAGCATACTCTAATCAAATATGAAGATTCACGTACGTCTGTGTATTTAAAAAAAATGACTATCTCTTTCTCTTAATATCCACCGCATAAAATCAGGCATGCCCCAGCGTTATGTCCTGTCCTTAAAAATAGAGTCTCTTTGCTGCCACCTAATGTATATATTCGTTCCAAAGCTTCTCGTGCTCCCGAGCTGGAAAGCACATGCGACAGGCTTTAAACGCTCGCTGGATTGTGGAGATCTGCTCATTTAATCTGCTGTCTATCAGTCTAATCATTTCATCAGCGTCCTCTCGTGCACAAATACTACAGCGCCCTTTGATCCGACGTGTCCCTTTTCTCTGATGCTTCACTTTAATGTTAATTAAATCAAGATTAAAGGCGCCTCCGTGATAATTCAACAACGCCAATATAAATCTATAAATCTTTAGGAACACTTGTCATGCTCGCGCTCCTTCGATTAATGCCACATTGCACAAAACTATTATCTCTTTTCTTTTTTCCTTCGTCCCTTTTTTAGATAAACTTATTGCTTGCACAGTTCGAAGAAGTTATAGGCTGGATAAAGCAGCACTCTTGGTTTTGTTTGGATTTTTGTTTGGTTAAAAATTCAGTATGTAGGCCTTCTGTTGGTGTGTGAGGGGGGAGAGTTGCTCGCTTATGCGCATGTGCGACGAGTTGGCAACATTGTAACATTTCAGAGAAAAGAGAGAGTGAGAATGATATAATATCATGTAATTTCTGCTTCAAATTCAAGTTTAAAAAATTGGGTTCAGTTGCTACAAGATTTGTGTATGAATTTTTGTTATGCTATAACCACATTTACTTAGGCCACGTCCTCTCTCAACACCAAAATTCTTATTTGTTTTGTTCATTCATTGAAAATGATGAAAATATACTCTATGATGAATGCCCTATATCAAAACAAGTAATACAAATTAAATGAAAAAAAAAAAAAAATGAACAATCGGAAGGTATAATGTAAAATTGGTCTTAATATGATACCACAATCTTTGAGTGTTCATTCTAAGAAGCTTGACAACCTTCAGTTTGTTCAGGCATGAAATACTGAAATCCTTGTGGGGTATTTATAGGTTATAAAAATAAAGAGAACCTGCAAATTCTGATGAAACCAGCTTTACCATTAAGTTAAGTTGAGTCTGAAGCCATACTTTGTATAGTTTATACTTATAAAATACCTAGTTAATCCTTATCTTTTACAAAGTATCTTACAACTTCTAATGTGACCCCAATGGTGCTCCTGAATAATTTAGATTTAACCCTGTGGCTCGTTTCTAAATGGTTAAACCTATGACGTTACAACTCAATCCGTGATTCCCGGTTTTCTGAAACCCATGATGCTTTTTCAGCTTTTAATAAACTTGTTTTATTGTGTCTTTACATAGTCATTATGTCATTCATTCATTTTCCTTCAGCTTAGTCCTTTTATTCTTTAGGGTCGCCACAGCAGAATGAACCGCCAACTTATCCAGCATATGTTTTACACAGCGAATGCCCTTCTAGCTGCAACCCAGTACTGGTAAACATCCATACACTCTCATTCACACACATACACTACGAACAATTTAATTTGTTTAGTTCCCCTATAGTGCATGTCTTTGGACTCTGGGTGAAACGGGAGCACAGGAAATCTAAGCCAACACGGGGAGAACATGCAAACTCCACACAGAAATGCCAACTGACTCGAACCAGCGACCTTCTTGCTGTGAGGGTCAGTGCTAACCACTGAGCCACCGTGTCGCCCTCATTATGTATTAGTAATCTAAATGCTGTATTTTATTGGATCATTTTGTTAAAACAAGACTGTATCAATTACTTAAACACCAATAATCCTGCCTACTGCAGTCCTCATGTGTTACAACCGTGCGCTTTATCAGTTCGAGCTGCGCAGAGCGCGCAATTGGGGGTGGCTGGTTAACCTGCCATTGATATGCAAATATAATTAAGAGAAGTTACACAAAAAGATAAAAGTAACATTTGACGCTCGGTATCCTTGCAATCTATAAAGGTAATTATGTCGGTACTCACATGGTCAGTGGGTGTCACTTCTGCTGGAGTGTAATTGGCTGGTGCGCGCGGTGTCTCCTCTCTCTCTCTCTCTCTCTCTCTCTCCTATAGCGTGCAGTCAGTGCAGGTGTCGATCACTGCTCAGCTTCAAACGCCACGCGCGGTTTACGATGCCTTCGGGTTGTTGTGTATACTTGGCTATAAATAGGTAACTTTTTAGATGAAAACGGCTAACAAATGAGAAGGGAGGCGTAATTTTGCGCAGGAGCTCTCTCTCTCAGCAAGATCTGCCCCTTGAATCTGTCATGGAAATTTCTACAAATCATTAGATGAATTATTGAAGTAAGAGAAATAAAGTTCAAAAGATCGCCAACGGACTTCAAAATATCAAGGAATCGAAATAAAGTAATAAAACACACGGCTGACTTTCTTTTACTTTTTTCCTGAAGGGAAATACTAACTAAAAATATATATATTATTTCTTTTTAATTAACTAATATTAAGACGCTTATATAGTTTAGACTTTTTTTTTAAATGTTCAGATTTGAAAGCTTTCCGAAACATTCAAAATACATTAAAGACAAATGAATAGATTATTAGTGCGTTTTAGAAGGACAGGGTAAAAGTTTCCTGCTGTTTTTAAACAGAATCAATCCACTGAAAATGAACTATTTGTCCCTGAACGCGAGCACTTTTCCACAAGAAATGGTGAACAAGCTAAGCAAAGTTTGAGGGAAAATCTTAAAATTAAATTCAGCCGAAGGAAAGTCTCTAGATTTGGGTGTGCTTTTTGATTAAGCAATACTCTTTATCACTAACTTGTTTAAAAACCTGTAAGCATAAAATCGAGATGGTCAGCTTTCATGCACCTTACTCTAAGTATTAACTCTTTTATATTGCCTGTGATATATTGTCGCAGTGCAGGTTGACTGTTTCATATTCATATCTAATCTCATGGCCCATAAACTAATAACATAAAGACGATTCGAATTAATCCGTGCAGTGACAAGAGACAGACAAAAGGCAAGCGAATGTTTGCGTCTTGATTTATAGAGTTCAATCCTGTGCGTGAGTGCGCGCACACGCCCCTTTACATAGTTTCCATCTATGTAATACTTCTCTCAGATTTTGGCGAAGCGGTTTTCGTTCTGTGTACGTGTCCTAGCTCACTGAACCTGGTGTAAAAGACCATGTTAAATTAATGTTAAACGTAATTAGGCGTCATTTTGTACAGTGTGAGTCTCGCGGAGATGAAGACTTGAGCACGCGCCTGTCAAAACAAGGGGAGAGCGAAGAAGTTCGTTTTTACAGAGTTTTGGTATGCACAAACTTTTATATTGTTTTTTTTTTCACGAGACATTACAGCTTTAGATAGCCTAGATGGAAATGCCCGATTCATTGTATTTTTGAGTGAGAGACAATTTATCATTGCTTTTGCTGAATGAACATTCTGCCACTTGCAAAAGTTTTAGATTTTTTTTAATCAGAATTTTTTAACTTCTTATAAATACTAATGAATGTTTTGTTCCTTTGGTGGCCACACTTATGACATTTCACAATTAAGACATTAATTTAAGCAGTCATTAGTAATATTTAGATATTCAGTATAGGCCTCCATTAGACATGGCTGCTGTCCATGGTCCTGATCTGCTCTCCTCAAACGTTTCTTTCTGTCCCTTTATAAGCATACATTCACACTGTATGTACTAGTATGGTGAATGTTCATTTATGCTATTTGAATAGATGCATCTGCTGAGATTGTTAAACATGTAGCGAGCAACATCTTCCGATTAGTATCCTCAGACCTTTAAGTTTGAATAGCTGAATTCCAAGAAAGCACCTTGTGGTTAAGTTGGACTTTTAACAATACACAAGTCAATTTTGAAGTAGTTAATACATTGTGGGTCAGAGAACATACATCATTTCAATGTGAGCAACAATATGGCAGTTAGTCCGTGAATATAGTCATACAGTACGCACTTTTTTTCTTTTTTTGCTTTAAAATTTGTTTAAATATATTATACTTTATATTTAAATATTAAATTGCATCTGTTCGAGACATAAAAACTGTTCAAATATTAGACATCAGTTTGTGACAGTATGTAACAGTTTCTCTGACCAAGTTTAAATACTTTTTTATTACTATATTGGGATTTATTTAACTAATTTATTTAATAACTATTGAATTTGATACATTAATATATATTTTAATGCATGTCATCTGTGTAATATGATCTCAATGGATGCCTTTTCATGCTAAAATATTTAAATAATAATAATTCATGTTTAATTTAAAATATTTTACAAATATAGCTATAAACTCATACATTTTTAACCTTCAGAAAACTAAAAGATTTCAAATGTAAAGACATAAAATGTATATCTGGCATGTAGACATTAAAGCTTTATCTCTGTAAATCTCTGCATGGCCTTATGGAGAAATGCTATTTCTATTTGAATATTTTGTAGCAGCAGAAAATGAAATGAAAGGTGTTAGATATCTAGCTCATCGTTGCGTAATATAAGACACTGCTGAAGCTCACAGCTTGAAAATGGATCAGATTGCTCCGCATTTAGGCATTAATTGATGTGTAACCCCAACCCTGTGGAAACCTGATAGGTTTCCTATTATTACGTAAAGGGAATGCCATTTGCTCTATATCACGTCTACGCTTTCCTCAGCACACCTTTTGCCATATATATTAACACACCTTAGTTTCATTAAACATCTTATAAAAGATGTTGTAAAAGTGCTTATTGTTATTAATTAGTGTCATCTATATGACACTGAACAACTTTTATATATTAGTATTAACATTAAATAGGAAAAGGCATTTTGAAGGGCACCTATGATGAAAATCAACTTTTGTAAGCTGTTTGGACAGAACTGCATGTAGGTATAGTGTGTCCACAGTCATATCGGAGTGATATAAACACAATAAGTCACATTTTTTAATTTCCTGATGTTAAAATAGGATCCAAATCCCCCATTTTGAGGCGTAGGAGTGTGGTTTCCCTGCCCACCAAATTGATTGACAGACACGTATTAACATGTCTCCATAGTAACATGTAGAATCATATCATAATCATATACATAATTCATCACCACAGCCGCATAGTGTCAGTACAATTATAAAAGAAGATGCTTCAATCCTGGTTTGTGGATGTTAAATCAGGTTCCTTTTGTACATTAACATAATGGATATCCATACAGCAGTGGATATTAACATGTATCCTGTCACATGAAGCAAACTTTAGAACAACATTGTGCGTTACTCATCGCTGCAGAAAAGCTTGAATTAACTCCACAACAAGTCTAACAAAAAACTCTTGGGAAAGTTCTTACTGTAGTAAGGAAGATCTGCTTTATTTTTGTCTGTCACTGTGCTGTTTATCTACGTGAAGCCTACTGCTCTGACACGCACGTGGGAACCAGCTTTAAAGGCACAGGGAACAAAAACAGCTACAATGTTATAACAGCTCAAATTTCCCAGATTTAAAAAGGTATAATAAATAATCTGACGGGTATTTTGAGCTGAATTTTTACAGACACATTCTGGAGACAAAAGATTAATACAAAATCCTGAAAAAGGGTTTAAATAGGTGCCTTTAAGTATGCTACAGCACTGAAAAAAAGTGTTGCATGCAAAACTGTTGCAAACAATTTATTTGTGTTGAATTTAAACAAACAAATTAAATTGAGTAATGTTCAACTTTGTTTGTTTAAATTCAGCCCAAATAAACTGATTACAACCACTTAACATAAAACAAATTGAGTAAATCCAAGGAATCATCTTTGAATAATTTTTTTCAGTGTGGTACAGTATAAAACAATTATTTCACACACACACACACACACACACACACACACGCACACACACACACACACGCACACACACACACACGCACACACACACGCACACACACACGCACACACACACACACACACACACACACACACACACACGCACACACACACACACACGCACACACACACGCACACACACACGCACACACACACGCACACACACACACACACACACACACACGCACACACACACACACACACACACACACACACGCGCACACACACACACACACACAAATAATCTATGTGTTGTAACTATTTGTGCCATTTAAAATAAATAAATAGACACAAAACACTGCAGGAATACCTCCCTATGATTCAACAAACATAATCTACTAGAATAAACAACCAAAATAAACGTAAAAAAGTACAGTATGAAACACTTATTGCATCTAATGATATGCTTTGAGTAAAACCAAGAAACAATACCATTTTTGTAACTGTAGCAAAATGTGTACATTTAATGATTCAAGAAAATTACCAACTTTATTAATAATATACCAAGATATTAATCTGTATTTTCCTAAAGATTAAAAAATCTTAAACATGTTTTTTTTTACAAATATAAAACACTTTTTTTTCTTCACCTTTTTTCTTTTGCTAAATTTGAGAAGTTGCACATTTAGCTGATTTGATAGATGACAAAACAAAGTAATGCAATGCAAATAGCAGAGGCTTTGTGAGTGTGTGTGAACACAAGAACAACGCGCTCAACATGCCCTGTCTCCTGTGCTTCATCTGAATGAGAAGTGAAGTTTCCTATCCCACCAAACATGGCAGCACATGTCTTTTCAGCCCGAGAGAGACACTCAACATTATCTCACCATCCAGATTTAAACAAATGAGTTCTGCCATCAGCAGAAAGCACACAGTGATAGTCCTATCTGACCTGCTTTGACAAAACAAAAAAACGAGTGTATCACGTGCGCTCTTACGTCACAGCTGGCCTTCATGACAGTGCCAGTGCATCATCCTTTAAGGTCAGATTCGAGGCGCACATAACCGACACCACATCAACACTCTCGGCTATAAGACAATTTGCAAACGTGAGTCCAGATGCCGAAGTGTGTCTCCTCCTTCCTCCAGAGCCAGAGCTCTTCTCTCAGGTAATTGCGCTCTTCTGACACTGTCAAGAGAGCAGCAAAACGCCTCATCACAGGAACTATTTGCATTTTGTGCCGTGATCGTTTATGGCACGCGTCCTGGTGAACTTCGTCTCTCTCTTTGTTAGAAGACTCAGATGTGACACCTTCAACCCTCCTTCACTGCCGTTAACAAACCCGGCGAGGTGTCAAACAAGCTCCGAGAAATTAAAGAGACTGCCCTCTTTTTCGCTTAATAACCCTTAAATCTCCGCAAATGCCCCCGGATGCCTGAACACACCTCCAGCGACGCGGGGCGGGTTGTGTTCTCTATTTATTTACCATCCCGCAACCCGGCGCACAAAGACTAATGGATAAAAAGTGACAAGCTATCAGGAGAATCTGAATGCATAATTGATTCAGGGCATAAATTAATATGATTATGCAGCGGCAAGGGGCATGTCTGCCAAGCGCAGGGGGAGGGATGAAACATGGCTCCCATCTTCAGGGCTGATAGGCATCAATATGTAACAAACATCGTCTTCTCAGTTTCCTGCTCTTTATACAGGACATGCCTGGGTGATGAGAGACGACTTCTTGCTCATTGGAGATGCCATAACAAGGTGCTGCTGGTGGGGGCTAGATCTTGTGGATCGGGGAAGATGTAATGGTGTGTTGTTCAGTTGTGTGCTCTCAAAGTTTGAGCTGTGAACTGCAGATGAGATTAAAAAAATCAGAGATGGTGAAAAGGAAAAAACTTAAAATAAAATAAATAAATAAATAAACAAATACATAATTAGAAATAAGCTAACAATTAAACTAAAATCAAATAATAAATGCAGTAATCGATTAAACAAATTTCTGTCCAGCATACTAAAAATTTATAATAAATATCAAGAACAGAATGCAGCAACAAATTGATCACATCAAAGATCCTCATACACTGAAAACAATTATTCATTGGATTTACTATATATTTTTTAATGTGAGTTTAAACAAACAAATTAAGTTGAATATTACAAAATTTAATTTGTTTAAATCTAACCCATATAAAATGCTTGCATTTTTTTCGGTGTATTAGTATAAATAAATTACTAGCACTAAATTTATAGTTTGCTACTAGTAAAACAAACAAAACAAACATAATCAAACAAAGAAATGTCAAGCATTTGTTAATTATCCCACGTAATGCGTTACTATAAAAACATTTACTTGTATGAATAAACATCAGCTACCTAACAAAAACAAAACAAGCAAACAAAATAATTCAGTATTATGCAAAACATCAACAAAACACCTAAAGAACAAGAAACAATTCTTTTGTACATTCTTGTCACCAAAATCTATATGTACGAGTGTAAATAAACATCAAACACAATCTAATACAACAAACAATCAAACAAAGAAACAGACAAACCAATGCAGTAAGAAATTGCTTACAACAAAAATCATCAAATATTAAAATAAAAAATAAAAAATAAACAATATTGTTGTGAAAAAAGGAATTTATTTTTTAATACTTTGGTCTCTTTTTCTGTTCAATAAACAATTGTATTTGTATTGCTTAAGGTGATATATTAACCAAACTTCTTGTCTGAGTGTGATACGCCTTGCATACTAATTAAGCATTTTTGCAGAATTAGATTAAGCTGATAGAAATGCAAGGGCCTGAATGTCTAAAATTAACTTGAGCTCTGCAGCTTAACTTCCTGTGAGCAGAGATGGGTTGAAACTGAACACACAATATGTGCAGTTGAGAAGTCTTATGCTTTTAACCTTGTGCAGAGAATTCATAGAAAAAGAGGACGTATGTATGGGTACGGCCATCGGAGGACTGGAGAATGATTGACAAGTGACAAATACGACTAAACTCCACCTGTTAATATCAGCTGTGTATAAAGCTGGAGTCAGGACAGGTAAATGGCTGCGCACCTCCTGAATGTAATTGTTGCATTGCATTGAGTATACCAGACTTCTGTGAATGGAATTATTCATATGTATCTATTAAATTACTAATATTTTTGATATTGAAGAAAACCTTCTTCTGATCTTTTTTATTAAACACGCATGGAATTGATTAAATATTCCAACCCCATCTACAAGTACCAGTTCTTCTTTATGTCTTTTCTTTTTATAAACAACAAAAGACCTATAAACAACCTTGTTAATAAATGTAGTAACAAATGCTGAATATAAAAAAATATACTTTTACAAGTAAAATAAATAAATAAGCAAACCAACTAAAATATTGGGTGCCAAAAAAAAAATCTAACATTGAAAACTTTATCTACACTTTGTAAATAAATGCACAGATACATAAACGGAAGCAGTCATAAATTCCTAGCATCAAACAAACAATAATGCAGTTGTCTCAAACAAATGTCTCAAAACAAATGAGATACAATATCTTTTCAAGTAAAACAAAAAATAAATACACATAAATAAAAAATAATAATAAAAGAGTAATAGTTGTGCAGATCTCCTCACCAGAAGCCCAAGTCTAAAACAC
This sequence comes from Danio aesculapii, assembly GCF_903798145.1. Lineage (NCBI taxonomy): Eukaryota > Metazoa > Chordata > Actinopteri > Cypriniformes > Danionidae > Danio > Danio aesculapii. The sequence continues at coordinate 22,404,554 of NC_079451.1, read as the reverse complement.
AATCCCAAACATCTAGACCTGAATCTTGCCTTTTAAGGGTTTACCTTGAAAGCGGCCATGTTTTGAAGTCTTATCTCTTGTTTGCCGTTTCATGGGTATGGAACATGAAGGCTTTTAAGTGAGAGCAAACGTATTAGATTTTGTAATTACTAGGGCACCAAGCTGTGACTCAAATTATGATTCACAGCAACAGATGCTTCTGCGTTGTTGCATAAATCTATTCGCAATGCATCTTAGACAGCGATATTCGGTAGCTATCATGCCAGTAAATCTCATTGCACATAAGTCTGCCCATTGCACTCTAAGTCTTTCAAACCTCTATAATTTTTGTAAATATTGGGGATTCTTTAAAATCATTGTGAACAGAGAAATCAAAATCTGATCGACATACAATATATAGAATATATAGTTTAAAACAGCTTATTCATCTAAGATCAAAGGCTTTTGAATGAATCTCTTTATCAGGCAAAACTTTGCCTCCACAGAAGAAGATCAAATCTGCTTCTACATCACTGCCTGTTCAACTCCACCCACAGATATACGCTGTAGTAATATAATAACCCGAGAGTCAAACGCAGGTCAATGAATAAAATTAACAATAAAGATGCCTCTGATTAACACAACATGCTATGCAGTGCCAAGATGCAGATAAACACTTGTTTCTTAAAAATAAAAAAGCCATCTTTCTGATCTCAACATTAGGAATAAGTGGATGAAATGTATTTTTAATGAAACTCCACACCATGTCAGTAAGAACTTGGTCCTTTGTTTACTTGTTTACCACGGATTTGTTTTCAAACAATGAAAAATTCAACACTATTTCTTTTTTCAGTAAAATTAAAACTAAAAAACAATGTTTTTCCTACTACACTGAATTCTATATCATACCACACATGTATAAGTAATTGTTTTTATTACAAGATCATTATCACTTCGTCTGTTTTTACATTTAGTTTGATGTATGTACTGATTATATATGCATTTGTTGACCTAAATCACAGTAGTGTCCATCTAAGAAGAAGGCTGCAAGCTGTTTACGTTTGTGAGCACACTGCTGTCCTTTTGACCTTTCGAAATATGTTTAAATATGCAAAACTGTCAGCCAATCACACCAGTGGGTGTACAAAGACTACTGAATATTCTGAATGGTGAAAAATACAATGGTTAATATGGATGCTTTAGACTGACAGTTCTCCGGAGGAGGGGCTCGGTAGTGACGCATGTTCTTCATGACAGTTTCTGCAGCTTCATAGACCCTTTTTACATTTCTGGGTTTCTCAGCAGCAGAATTATCATGTTGGGTGAACTAATTTGCTTAAACAATTATAAAGAAGAGGTAACAATGCCAATTTTACTATCCCCCCACAGATGCTGCATTAGAAACACATCACATGAGAATTCCCTTCTTCACCATTCAAACGCAAATCACATGATGGGAGCCCCTTAAACGCCCACAAACTTGTTAACAAAGAGGTCTCTGTCATTTTGGGAGCAGATAGTTTTCAGGAATAAGTTGAAATGACCTCAGAAGACCAGCACGATCGGACACGTTATTCAAAGGATGACATTGTCTAACACATAAGATATTGATTATTACGGTAGTTGATGTTGTGAACTTGCTTCCTTCGAGTGCACATGTACATTAGCTTGGATAACCTGACAAATTTTTTATTGATTTAAATGTTTAGAAACTAAATTTAATTGCAAGTTGTTTAAAAAAAACATATATATAAATGGTGTTAAATAAGCTTTTCAAACAGTTTTGGAGAAATTCCCAAATTAAAAAGAGCCACACTTGCATACCAGAGAGGAATCTCAAAGATGGCTGCTGACTGAAATGGCTTGCTTTAAAGGGACTTTGACATCAACAATCCACCACAAATATTCAAACCATGTGTTCCGATGAGGAGGGTCAAAAAACGGCCAGCCAGAAAATAGCCTATTACTTCTAAATCATGATGTTTTTTTAAATGTGCACTTGAACATTAGAAGTGGACCTCAACAAACAGTACAAAAAAAGCAAATAAAGACAGTTTGTGACCTCTTTAAGACCAGTGACTGGGAAGATCAAGAGCTGCTGCCCAATGGTTTTTGAAGAGAGGCTCAGTGCTGACAGTGTGGCTTACGCACCATTATGAGCAGTCATGCGATACCAGGAACCTGTTCAGACACAGCGTGCGCTAAGGTCAGGTCACAGATCATCCCAATCTGGAATTGTCAATGTGGAGCCATTGGCAAAGTGGCTGTTTGTTCTCAAGGCCCAATTTGAGAAGAAAATCCAAGAATCTAAATGAAGAAGTCCATGTGCCAAAAGAAGAAGATGGTTGCCAAAAAGCACAGATGCTGTGAATGGCTGGTACTTAAATCAGTGCTATTTCTATGAGAGTGACATACGTAAGACAGCTAGCGGAGTGTGTCTGTTAAGTAGATGCGGTGTTGAGTGCCAGTTCTCGATCATGTCTGCATGTGTTCGCACATGTTGACACTTACAAAAAAAACACACACAAACAAAGTGTTACTATGGTACGACTTTACAGTGTGAAGCTGCCTTCAGAATTACATGTGAATTACAAATGCAGAAGTTATGTTATGATTTTATTGCTTTAACTTACCTACACAAAACCTTTCAAACAATGAACGAAAATGAAACATGAATCAAATATTTGCACATCAACATGACATCAAAGTTTAAGGCTGCTCCCAAACTACATTTCATTTATATAGAAGAAAAGCAGCATCAGAACTGTTTTGAATAATTTGATACATTAACTACAGAACTAAAATAATATAATAGGCTTAAGGTTTAAATATAATTTTTAAATGTACAACTGTATATTGTAAATGTAACTGTATTGCCTAATAATTTTGATTGATAAAACTTTAGTTTAGGTCACAATTCATGCTATTAACTACTGGCTTATGAAGTATTAACTATTCCTTAGTGGTTATAAAGCATGAGCTTATTCTGCATCTCCAATCCTTCCCAGACCTAAACCCAACTTCTACCTTACTAACCATTAATAAACAGCTAATAAGTAGTTTATTAAGCTAGTAGTGTCAGTTAATGGTTTGTTAATACCATGAATTCTGACCTAAAGTATTACCTTTTGACTTTAAATTAATGATTGTTACATAAATATAATGTAAAATTGTATTTTTACATACTGTTTTACATCTGTTTACTTACACTGTTAAAATGTTGTTAGTATAAGTACATATACTGTATATTTAGTTTTTATCCAGTGAATGGGGTCACCTTTAGCATGCAGATAGTAGGTAAATTAACACGGATGCATCACAGAAAAGTGCATAGAACATTTATTATAGGTTTTCACTAGTGTTTTGATTTTTAAAATCTTTTATTTTCATTAAAGGTTTTCACTAAAGTCTATCTATCTATCGTTCATTTAATTTACATTTAATATCATTCAATGCGAATGAATTAACCTGAACCCATTATCTCACCTCAACAAATGAATTTCTCCAGCTCAGATCAAGCTGAACTAACTAACCCTTCACTCCAGTGTATTTCTCTGCGCTGCATCACAGGAGCGCAGCGTGGACTTAAAAATGTCCAGTAAAGGCTTGCGTGTGATGGTGAGCTGCAGGCCTGTAATGAGAAGCTCTGTCCTCTCGCTCATTCATATCCCAGGAGTTGACATGGCACAGTGTGCAGAGAGGTCTGAAACGCGACACCGGCGTCCCGCGGGAGCCCCTCATACAGACTTACTCAAGCTTCAGAGATGAAAATCAATAAACAATCTGAAGTTCTCACAAAACATTTGTTTCTGGACTTTAATGAATATACAAGCTCAGTGGATCTGAGGGTCTGAAAGTCAAAGCGTTTGAGCTCCGTCTCTTGTTTACCTTTAAAAATATGTTCAATTGTAATGTTGAAGTATTTATTAATATAGTATATTTAATGCAGTACTGTATATGCTGCACAAAATCAAGACAATAGGGTTAAACTAAACTATTACAGCGGTCGTGAAAATGAAAGATGTCACTTTGCTCTATTACATTCAGATCTGTATATTATGTTTTTGTTTGTTTGTTTTTTGCATTGCTGAGTTTATAATCAATTAAAATTGTTTCTGTTGAGTTTAAAAATCAGAAGCATCAGAATAGTTGAGTGCTCATGTATACTTTTTTTTAATGATGTGTTGGACTAATTTCAGTTCTTGGCGGTTCAGATCTCAGTGTAGCCAGGATAACATGTGCTTTCTACAAACACTGCACAACAAACATGATGAAACCATATATAATGTATATAAAACTAATATACAGACACACACTCTTTATGCTTCTTTATTATTAGCTGTTAATAAGTAACTGAAGGCTGAAATATGTTACACGACATTTGATCATTACAACATATTGACAGTTTGAACAAGTTGAGTTGCTTAAAGTCATATAAAATTTTGTAATTGAATCATTACTTTTCGGCTTAGTCCCTTTATCAATCAGGGGTCACCACAGCGGAATGAACCACCAACTTATCCAGCATATGTTTTACACAGCGAATGCCTTTCCAGCCGCAATCCATCACCGGGAAACATCCATTAAAAGCAGCCATTAAAATTGTGTAATGATTGATAATGGATTATACTATCAGTTGTTGCTTGCGTAACCTGTGTATGAGGAAGTAAACAACTGAGCACACACTACTGTATAAATCAGTATCACAAGTTGTTAATATTAAATAGACTTACCCTTTAGTTTCAGACCACATCAAGGCAGTTTTCTAAAGTTCCAGGATGTATTTGTGGGAATAGCCAGCCTGATGAATTTTAAAAGGAGACATGCCCCAAAATCCCACCCTTAACCCTACCCCTCAATGGTGGATGAACAAAAAGTACTAAAATGTGCAAAAATGTACAAAAAAAATGTAAACGTAAAAAATGTGCAAATGAGATCGCACAAATTAATAAGAATTAGCCACTCAATTAAAAAGTTACAAATTGCTGTGAGATGAAGAAAAGATCACCTACCATGAATACATTTTGTCAATTTCTAACCAAAATTTGGTCAAAACAGGGTATATGCAGAGCTAGTGTTTCTTCCTATACCGATATACTTCCGGTAAACAGTTAATGTGACTTTTTCAATTTAATACAGTTCCTTTTACAGCGATGATGCTGTAATGTAATTAAAATAAAATCAGTTAAATAGACCATAAAAAGCCATTGGAAATACTGGAGTAAAATAAATCTAAATACTTTAAAGACATGAAGCAGAAAAATGTAATGTAATGCAGTGCTTCTTGTACATTCTGAGACCCACTTTATAGCTTATATCATTTATGCAGTGAAGATCATTGATTTTTAAAGAAAACAGACCTTAACATGCCAAATTTGTAACGGCATACAGTTCACTGGAATCGTTTTACCCATGTTACTGACTAATTAAAAGTCTTTCCGCATTTTTTCTTCTTACATTTTTGAATATTAATATACATTAATTCAATTCAATTCAATTCAATTCAATTCAATTCAATTCACCTTTATTTGTATAGCGCTTATACAATGTAGATTGTGTCAAAGCAGCTTCACATAAAAGGTCACAGTAAATAGGAACAGTGTAGTTAAGTTTGTAGTGTTTAAGTTCAGTTCAGTTTAGCTCAGTTCAGTGTGGTTTAATAATCACTACTGAGAGTCGAAATATTGAAGAGCAAATCCAACGATGCGCAGCTCTACAGATCCTGAACCATGCAAGCCAGTGGCGACAGCGGAGAGGGAAATAAAACTTCACTAAAGGCGGAAGTGAAGAAAAAAAAACCTTGAGAGAAACCAGGCTCAGTTGGGCACGACCATTTTAATTTCTCCGCTGGCCAAACGTCTTGTGCAGAGCTGCAGTCTCAGTGGCGGAGGCCCGTGCAGTCTCAGTGGCGGAGGCTCATTACTAAGAACTTTACTTGGACAACTTTAAAGGCGATTTTCTCAATATTTGGATTTTACTAAACCCTCAGGTTCCAGATTTTCAAATCGGAAATCAATGGAAAATGTATGTATTCAGTTTCCAAAAATTGACATTTATGACTTCTTTTGTGGTCCAGGGTCACAAACATTCTGTTTTTAAACAAATGCACAAGTATCTTCTAACTCACACTGTTAAAACCATACTCATTTACCAAAGACTGCATCCAAATGCACTTTTGCTTTGTCTTAGACACTTATGACACTCATTTCCTCCACATAAACTTCTTTTTTTATCAGTCATTCATCTCTTATAAACAAGGCTTGTGTTTCTGCATAAGTTTGTGGTGTTGAAAATCTGGCAGTATATCATCATCATCATCATATGCTGTCCAGAGTTAAAAAAAAAATCTGTTCTCATCTTAAAAGTCCTGCAATGTATTCCAGCCTTTACTTGAAACTATTTTCTATTAAAAACACAGACGACAAAGTTAATACTTCAAGGCAACATAAGCGAGAACTCCTCAAAGTCTCGACAGCTACAGTACTAAAGAGCAACCTCAACTGATCCTCCATGAACACAGCTGGCAGAGGTATGCATTTCAGTCATGCAGTTAATCTTAGTAGCAGGCAATCAAAAAAAATGTATAATGACAGCAATCATTCTGATGTGACGGAAAAGAACAATATCACAGGATGCTTCGAGCATGAATCCGGCATTAAGAGAAGGTCACGGCAAAAACACAACCTCTTCCTTGAAAAACATAAAGGATGGTGGTGCATAATTGGCGCAGAAGATTGACAGACGCGGCCAGAGCGTATAGCTAAGAGGAGCATCTCATCAATGATTTAGAATTTGTGGCTTGTGGTCCACGGGTCATGTTTCCACTTGTTTAAAGTGTCTCCCGGTATTAGGCAACCAGAATGAGACGGAGCCTTATTTTCTCCCTTTTACATCTCATTTGAAGAGCTTTAGGAGAGACGCAAGCAGAGGTTCATTATAGACTCTTCGATGACCAGCTATAGTCAACAACAGAATCCAAACACTCAACTATGGTTGAGTAGACATTCATAATCTAATTATGTAACATAGTTAACAAACACAGTTCAATTGAAAAAAAAATAATAATAAAAAATAAAAACTAAAACAAAACATTATTAGAGACAGCATTAGAAACAAAAGGCAAAACAACAAAAACGATAAACAAGACAAGGATCAAAACATGGCAGGGCAAACAGGGAAAAATGCTTTGTAATGATTCACAGGAAAGAACAAGACTCAGCAAAGAGTCTGTGTGAATGAGGTGTCTTTACAGTCCCAGTAATCAGTCCATCATGAGCTTTATGAGTGTGTAATTATGAGGAACCAGAAACCGATTCCTCCATTTAAATTACAGTTTGAGCACTGGATTTGTCATTTAACTATTACATGATTTTACTGAGTTGTTTATGAAAATTATCTATCAAATACATTTGATTTCTGATTTGAGAATGCATTTTAATTTATTATTTGAGCGTTAGATTTATCATTTGGGTAGTTGTTTTGAAAGTTCGATGGATTATTTGATCTTTTTAGGCATTTGAAATTTTAATTTTGTTAGCGAAATCTACTATATATATATATATATAGTTGAAATCAGAATTATTAGCCCCCCTGTTAATTTTTTTTCCCAATTTCTGTTTAACAAAGAAAAAACATTTTCAACACTTTTCTAAACATAATAGTTTTAATAACTCATTTCTAGTAACTGATTTATTTTATCTTTGTCATGATGAAAGAAAAAAATATTTGACTAGATATTGAAAAATATCTTAAAGTGACAAAAAAAAATAGCTTTAAGTGACATTTAAAGGCTTAACTAGGTTAATTAGATTAATTAGGCAGAATAGGGTAATTAGGCAAGTTATTTTATAACGATGGTTTGTTCTGTAGACTATAGAAAAATGATATAAATTAAAGGGGCTAATAATTTTGAACTTAAATTGGTTTTTAAAAAATTAAAAACTACTTTTATTCTATCTGAAATAAAACAAATAAGACTTTCTCCAAAAGAAAAAAATATTATGCTCTGTTAAACATATATATATATATATATATATATATATATATATATATATATATATATATATATATATATATATATATATATATATACACACACACACACACACATAAAAGTTTCTTAAAGCATCTGGAATGTGTCTAATTCTGCAAGATCAGAGTGTGTCATTGTTAATCACTGTTGCGTGTGTATCCTGTTCATTACAGTTAAAGACATTATAATATTTAGTTTCAACACATTTGCAAACAATAGTTTTAATAACTAATACTTTTAATAATGGATCAAACATTGGATCTGTGAATAATATAGTTTCAGGACAGCTTCTGCCTCACTTAAAACAAAATCAGCATCACCTGACATTTTATTGTTCATTTGTTTGTTTGTTTTTTGCTTGGCTTGTCTGCTGTAACAAATAAACTTTTCAAACAAAGTTCTTAAAAGTTACAGAAGCCCAAAGAAATTAGTATTAAAGGGTTGAGCTGTAAAAACCCAGTGTATACATGTATTTTAACAGTAATATCCTGTGAATGTAAACTACAGTAGACTGTATGGCTGGCAACCCAGCTGCCAGTATTATTCTGTAAAGTCAAGAAAAATACAGTATTTTTCTGTAAGACTTGAGTCAAATGCTTCTGTCCCTTTTGTGTATCACCCTTGTGGAGGAGAGTCGAGCCATTGTTTGAGTCGAAGATGAACATAAATCCCTGATGTTATTCTGCATGTTTCTTTTTTAAATACAGTAGTTGTGTAGTTGCTGATAAAGTGAGAGCTTTATATGTTAATTCCAGTTCTACATACATGTGAGCTACAAGTGATTTGGGTTCAATTGAATGTTTAGAAATAATAAAAATAAGTTATTGTTATAAATATGCTTGTGTTAATCACTCATTAGAAATATTTCGGCATAAACTTAAACAGCAGTTGGCCAAATCGAGGTAGTCTATTCTGTGAACGAAATGAGTTTACTTGAGTTTTAATTCAGAGCATGAATTCAGCAACAGACTTTAAAATAACAGTACACTACTGGCACCTGGGACTGCCAGTATTTTACTGTTAATTTACAGGGCACATTTTTACAGTGTAGACAATTTACAGAAGTGGTGCAGTAAAAACACAGTATGTGGCTAGCAACCCAGCTGCCAGTATTATTCTGTAAACTTACAATGAAAAGTTTTACAGTGTATATACTGAACTAATGTGAATACTCCACCTGACACAATTCAGTTTGTTTACTTCGAGTACGATTTTCGACAGATAGAGTTAATCACAAATCTCTGTTTACTTGGTAGATTCGTAATCTAAACCTCATCTTAATCATGTTTATACAGAGGAATTTTACTGTCCATGTAAATGTACCGATGGTAGATGTTTGTTCAGAGTATTATCTTAATCATGTGAAAATATTGTTGTCCATATAAACATAGTGAGTGACAGGCAATGAGCAGGATCTCTCGCCTCACTCTGGGAAATAGAAAAAGCGCAGGCGAGGGGACGCACATTTGCAGGCCTCCCTGAGGGGTGTCATCTGTCTGAACTTCTTAGCTTTAAATACGAGGGGCTCCAACTGTCTGTCCACATTGGTCTCAGCTGTGGGGATGGAGAGAGGCCAGTGACCGGCCACACTGCTGATGGATGAACACTGACAGACCTAACTGCACACGTCATCATACCTCTCTGTGACATCAGCGCAAACAGTCTGCAGGCTGTTCCTCACCGGCATTTCACAGTCCGGTCCTGAAAACACCATTATACACACAGACACGCACACACAGACAAACATACGGACCACCCCCTGCCCACAACGGTAATGAACAGAGGCCCTCCAACAGGTCTAACACCAGGCCACCGGTCACTTTCTCGGCCAAAAACTTTGCAAACTTAGCTTAAAGTCACAATTAATGTCATTAGGTCTTTAGCCCATGTACAATGTCTAAAAATAAGACGCCCAGGGAGAAAGACTACGCTCTTGACTCACAGTACACCCACACGAAGCTTGAAAAAGTTACAGATGAACTTTTGGAGGATACTACTGAGAGTAAAATTAAATAAATAACTGGAGTTTAATGAAATCAAAGTCACATTCAATTTCAATCATAATGCAACTTTCTTTGGTGAAAATTATTTGAGCTTAATTTATAATAATAATATTAATAATAATAATAATAATAATAATAATAATAATAATAATAATAATAATAATTCATTCATTTATTTTCCTTCCTTTATTCATCAGGGGTCCCCACAGTGGAATGAACCGCCTACTTATCCAGCATATGTTTTACACTGCAGATGCCCTTCCCAGTACTGGGAAACATCCATACACACTATACTGCATGTCTTTGGACTGTGGGGGAAACCGGAGCACCTGGAGGAAACCCACACCAACACTGGGAGAACATGCAAACCCCACACTGAAACACCAACTGACCCAGCTGAGGCTCGAACCAGTGATCTTCTTGCTGTTTGGTGACAATGCTACCCACTGAGCCACCGTATCGCCTAATAATAATAATTATTATTATTTTAATTATTACTACTACTTTTATTATTTATTATTAATCTTAATAAATATATACATTATACAATATATTTCACAAATCATGATACATTATATTGGATACAATTTGAGCATGATTCTGAACATGTATTATCACTTATCCTAATCACTGTCGGGTAAGTTAGTTTAGAAAAGTAATTAATAACTAATTACATGATTCAAATTTTATCTAAATTACTTTTATTTATAATTACTTTGTCTGAAATGTAACTTTAAAAATAAACCTTAAAAGTTACTTTAATGAGTTATTTAATTAATTGGCTCAATAATAAAATCTGAAATAAATCTTAACGGATAAACAATACAAATTAAACTCTTAAATCTTTACATTTTAGTCAAACAAAGCCTTTCAGTCGTTTTGTTTTAAAATTGAAATAATTTTTAAACAATATATTTATCAAAACACAAAATGTATCAAATTAGTGACAGCATATTTTATGCATGAACATTTATAAAAAATAATAATAATAAAAAACATTAGAATGTTTTGTAACCATGTGCAATTTAATTATAATAACTATAATAAAAGCTGTGTTATATAAAATATCTCAATAATAATACTCTGTTTATAGCTTATATTGTCATGAACTAACTTCTGTGTATTTCTTAAGCATAAGCAATTCTCTTGACATTTTCTTCTTTAGAAAAAAAACTGAATTATTCTGCAAAATACAGACTACATTCTTTTGCTTCTCACAATCTATTATTATTTAATTATTACTAATATAAAACCAACATAGGCTCATTCTGAAAATGTAGCCCTACAGTATATACATTTCTATGTTTCGTATACGAACGCTACGGGGCGGTATAATGCTGTTCCTTTTCGCGCTAACCAGCTTACCGCTTATGTTTGTCGGCGGACTTTAGACGCAGAGAGGAGTTGACCATGATGACAGGGTTCAAGTACGGCAAAGGCCGGTTCCAGAAAGTGGGTAAGACAAAAACAGAAGCCAAAAAATAAAATAAACAAATAAATAACAGGGTGAGAATATGGTAAAATCTGAAAACGTGGTAAAATCAGGCGAGGGCTTTTCTTTTTCTGGATTGCTTTTTAAAACTGTCGGATGGGTTTAGAAAAGTGGGTGGGCGGGTAAATCGATGCTTTTGAAAACACTATTGGTCGGGTTCAGGAAAGGAGGAGGTGGGTCAGTCGATTGGTCAGTCAGTCATTCAGTGAGTCGACAGCGGCCTCTGGTGGATTTACGCGAGAACAGCAGGCGCAAATGGCACTCTGAGAGAAATTTGAGATAACAAGTAGTTTCAAAATTTTCTTGTTCTGTTGAACATCATTTGGGAAATCTTTAAAAAAGAAAAAATTCAAACGTGATTTATTAATTCTGATTTCAACTGTAGGTTTAAATTCAAAAATATATCAGCCATTATTAAGTGTATAGAAAATTTGAAAAAGAACAAAAGCTTAAATAAACTTCAAATGCCTTTAAAAAATGTATTTCAGAGAAACTCTAATTTTACATTTATTATAAACACCAAAAATGTTTATCTTGAGTATTAAATGTATAACTAAAAGCCTATTATATTCATATATAACAGTCCGACAATAAACTGAAGTTTATAATATTGTAAAAAACAATATTAATTAAAACAAACATGTAAGAACACATCATTTATAATTTCAGAATATTAAAGAAGAAATAAAACAGAGTGGATTGAAATATATAGGAAAACACAGAAACTTAAGCATGGTTCGCCATTAAAAATTCACTTAGTTTTTTCTCTATTAATATTCTCAAATAATTAATTCATTAAAGTGCAGAAGTTAAAAGTGCAGTGCAGGCTTTCATATCTCCTCATGTTGCATTTGTGTACAGAAAAAAAATGGCAACATGAGTTTCATCAATAAAACATCTTTCATTCTATTCAATTGCACAAGTTATGTTAATAAAATGTAACGCATAATCAGGTGACCCCAATGCAACCCCTCTCTAATTTCTATTTAACCCCATATGTACTTTAGAAGAAATTAAATGCATTGTGGAGCAGTAACACTCTTAACACAATGCAGATGAGATTAATTGCGAGGCTATCGAGCTACCGTGATTCTTCGTCCATTATCACGTAATGAGAAAAAAAAAACAGGTAAAGTGGATTTCGACAACTGCTAAGTGCTAAGAGCAAATCCTGTTACATGCTGTGTTAATGAGTGGTTTCCTCCGAACAGAGAAACACTTACTGCACTACAACTAAATAGCTCATGGATCTAGCATAGATTAACAGCTCAGTTAGAACAATTTACCTCGTGTTGACAGACAGCCACTTAGCGGATTTGTAGAAGAATAAAGAGCGCGCAGAAAGAAGGAGAAAAAAAAAACATAAACAAACAATTAAGCCCGTCACTGAGCGTGTTATACACAAACACGTGACACAAAACAATATGTGCAATGCTCTGGTTTTTTGACCTCATGTGAGAGCATGTATCTTCATATGTCAGTGCAGCTGTTGGCAGTAGTTCTTCTGGAGGAGAGACTATTGATTTTGCGTATTGGCTTCAGGCAAGTCCGTGAGGAACAAATTAAAGAGTCAGAGGTGCGAAGTCAGTAATTGCTGGAGCGGTCATACCTCTTCACTGCCACTGTGTGTATTTCAGTAAAGCGGAGACCTCGACGTATGGGACAAACTCTACTTTATGTACATCTAGGACTGCATTTTTTTCCGTTGTTTGTGCTGTTGTGAGATTGTCATTTGGTACTCTAGGATGTTTACATTTAGAGGAGTAGGATTCGCAAACTAATTTGGAAGATAGGGTTTATGGAGAAACAAATGTGGGATTTAGGAGGGGAAAATAAAACCAAAGATGAAATGTTAGTGGTAAATCTTTTTTGAAAGAGACATTGTACATATTGTGCAGTTAAAACCTATACTACAAGCAATTAGAAATATACAGTTAAATAAAATAAATTGTAAAAAAAAAAAAAATAAAATGTCAATTTACTAACAAGAACTGATTTATTATTTATTATTTTTTATTATAATTAAAGTCACCAAAAAAAAAAAAGAACAAATAAACATAAAAGCTTAAAAACGATTGGCTCACTTAGTAAATATGAGCAAAGAATGCTGTTAAAATAGAACTTTGCTTATTGTTTATAGCAGGGGTGCCCAAACTTTTTTCTTATGAAGGGCCAAAAGCTAAACTTGATTGAAGGTGGTGGGCCGGAGGTAAAAATACCAGACTGTAAAGTTGTCAATGTAATTTCCTAATTCATTATTATAATTTATTATATGATTTATGATATAATTTAATTAATACTATAATTTATTATATTTAAAATACTTTCATTGAATTAATAATTATACAATTTTGTATATTTTATAATGAATATCTCACAATAAAAAAACATGAACAATCCCATTTATAACACTAAAAAATACACTTTGCCTTGATTTACTTGCTGATGTCTTCTGCAATGTCTGCCATCCATCAAGTGACTGTATTTATTTATTTATTTATTTATTTTAAATCTGATTCACAACATTTAATTGAAACATTTAATGTCAGTTTGCTTTTTTGTAGCGCAACAGTTAAAAAACAAAAGTTATGTTGAATTAGAAATGACAATCTCTTCTAAAAGCATTCCCCATCATTCTCCCTCTCTTCTCAGATGGGATGGAGGGCCAAATCAAAGGTTACCGTGGGCCATCTTTGGCTCGTGGGCTCTAGTTTGGGCATCTCTGGTAAATCTTTCATTCAAGGGATTCACAAAAACCTTTCTCTTAAATAAATCTATTGAACATGGGGGAAAATCTCGTTATGAAATAAACATTTTTATCCAATACACAATTATTGGCACCCCTGAAGAATATTTTCCATTCATATTTACATGTTTTAGCACACCAGAGTGAGTCCAAAAAAAAAAGAGCCCTGCAGTGGCTCTCAATTTCATATATAAATACAAAACAAAAGGGCAAAGACAAATTCCATCAATCATCCATCAAAATGAGTAAAAGCAAAAAGCAAGTCCTAATTTGAAGCAAAAGATTGTTGAGCTTCAGAAAACAGAAAGTAGCTGTAAGAAAAATATGTAATGGATTAAAAAATCCCATTAGGTTAATAATTAAGAAGTTACAATCAAACAGAGATATTCTAAATCTGCCTGAAAGAGGACTTTTGTATTGTCTTGATGCACTGTGAGGAGAATAGTTTGAGTGATGAGGATGCTGTCACAAACAAATCTTCTGCATTCACTTGAAAACAAACTCCAGCATATACAGTTGTCAGACACTACTGGACCTTCAAAGGGGACGGTCTAGTCAGATGAAACCCCCAAACAGAGCTTTTCATTAGCAAACACACAAGACGGGTTTTGTTTACGGGAAAAGGTACCCCATTTTCACAGTTAAATATACTGCAAGATCTTTAATGCTCAGGATAATACTCAGGATAATACATAAATGCTTAGGATAATACATAAATATAGATCACTAAGAACAAAAATAAAGTTCTGTAGGGCCATGCCAATTCCCTGACCTGAACCTTATATAGAAAATGACTGGTGATCTGAAGAGGAAAGAGCACCAATATGGACCAAAGAACCTGGGGGATCTGGAAAGATCATGTATGGAAAAATGCTCTCCAATCTGAACACTCACAGCTGTTATCTGGGCAAGTGGTTGAAAAATAAAGGTTGAAAGGTTGAAAAAATCCAAACATGTAGAAACCACGCATGATGTGTATTCAATTTCCAGTTGTTTTATTTCAATGAAAGATTTGATTTATTATTATTATTATTATTATTATTATTCATTCTTTCATTCGTTTTTTTTCGGCTTAGTCCCTTTATCAATCTGGGGTCGCCACAGCGGAATAAACGGCCATTATTATTATTATTATTATTATTATTATTATTATTATTATTTTAAACAAATGGATAAACAATAGTAAATTGTTTTCATTGCCTTCTTTTCTCAGTACCTCAATATCTTCAAATAACAACACATTGTCTGTAAGGGCCTGCAGGATGTGACTGCACACTGTCTCGCCTGTTCCTCTCCTCTTTTTCTCCCCCTGTCTCTCTGGACCCTATTAATACAGCATTTGTCGACAGATTAAATTTTGAACATGCACAGGCAAACTGAAGCTGCTCACTATCTAATGACAGGCAGGGTTGGAAGAGCGCCTTTCAAAAATCCATACCTGCCTCACCTCCATCCACAAACTATTGACAGTTGTCACTCTGGATGCAATATCACATAAACATTTTCCGATTTCTATCTCTGGTTTCCATAGCGGGATGAAATCCTGTTAACTTCTGACACGGTCATCTCCCAAACAGCTGTACGGGTCTGTCTGGACTGATTGCCACGCCACTAACAAACTGTGTGCAGGGGACAGAAGGCAATGAGAGAGGACTGGGATGTTATAAAAATAACAAAAATGTTTAGGTCAAATACGGTCTTGATATGATTGGAAATGATAGTAAAGTGAACAAAATACAGGAATGAAAAACACAAGTCTTAACTTGCTAAATAAATACAACAAAGGTATAATATAATATAATATAATATAATATAATATAATATAATATAATATAATATAATATAATATAATATAATATAATATAATATAAAGTGTATTCAATGACAACAGATTTAGATTTCCACAGATTTTTTGATTTGTTTACTTACATAAATGTGTGTAAATATAGATTTATTCAGTTTTATAATAATGAATGATATAATAAATGATATAATAAATGATATTATTGATTAATATGGAAATGTTTATATGATTTATGTACAATATAGTTTGTAATAGATTCTGCCTTTTAGTATATAATATGAGACTCTTTTTTTACCAAAAAAAGTGGATCTATTTGTATTTGCATTGTAAACCTTAAATAAAAGTTAAAAAGTTATTTATTTTTATTTCATGTTTTAAGTTTTTAGTTACTATTCTCCCCAAATCATTCAGTTTTTATTTATTTATTTTTAATTCTGCACAAAAATAACATGTCAGCAGATTCTGTCTGTTCCTACAGTGGATTAACGTTTCAGATATTTGTTAACTAATTAGCAAATGTTCATTTCCTTTCATAAAATAAAATTAAACAAATCAATTAAACAAACAAACAAATAAATGAAAAAATTGGTCAAACAATCTGTCAAATCAATTATCAATGGGTCAAATCTTAATATATCAAATCTTAATGGGTCAAATATAATTTTACGGTTGAGTCCAATATTATTCATACCTCTGGCAAATGACTTAAAATTACTTTTATTCAAGTTTTTTTGACAGTAAATGACCCAGGCTTCTCCCAAAAGATAATTAGACAATTTACAAGATGCATCAATGTGAAAAAAAAAAAAAAAATCTCAGCTTTCATTAACATTTGAACAAAAACTTTAAGGCATAATTTGCCAGGGGTATAAATAATTTTAGGCTTGACCGTATATATTATGTACACTATTCACTAAGACACGGCTTCCTATTTATTTAGCTGATTCGAATGTTATCACTTGATTGAATGAGCATTATCAGTGGTTATCAGCTGATAAATATGGGCAAGTAGGGGCCTTTTTCACCTAGTAGGCTCAGAAGGCTGTTATGTTCCATCTACATGGTTAATCAGC